>NW_022601438.1:7047968-7067821 GCF_009176505.1 Sitodiplosis mosellana
TACGCACGCGGAAGTCCGCGGAACAGAGGGAGCTATGACATTTACCCCAGATGAATTCAATTTTTTGCGGTCAATTGTAAAAGCAATCGACGAAGAAAACAGAAGAAGAAGAAGAAAAAAAAAGACGCAAAACTAATAACTTAGGATTAAATAAGCAGACAAGGGCTCTGGTTGATAGAAAACATCATAAAACGATACATAATAAAATCTCTTGACATCACTCATATGCGTTGAATAACAACAGGCAATATGGCAGTGTAATCTACTGTCGGTTTTCCGGTGCATATACACTCACGAAAAATCTGAAGGGAATCTCCTATAAAGTTTCGAATGTGCGGAACCTTTAATCATATTGCGCGAGCGCACTTACTCGCGCCCATACATAATTTGCCATCGGCGCTGCCAAGTGGATAGGGAGCCGAAGAAGATAAAATAAAACGTCGATGGATCGTGTTAGATTATGAATAAATTTGACGTAAATAGGCATTTAAACTGTCGTTCGCATATATCATTGGAAATCTATTAACGTTAATCGCAAGGCTTTGCGCTGTTCAAATGAACAAACCAACGAAATGACGGCGAATTGTGAACGAAACTGTCCATTTTTGGGCTTGAGAAGATCGGTCGAAAAGCAACAACAACCGGGAAAATAAAACCCATCGAGGAAAGGCTATTAAACAATAACATTTTTTTTTTAATTTCGTTTAATTCACTGGCAGAGAGAACTATTTGTGTGTACATATGTTTGTTGTTGTTCTTTAGATGACGTTGAATGACAAGATTCTTCCGCACAACAAGTTTTGATCGCTAGCTAAAAGCGCTTAAACGATGAGCATTAGATGCAAATGACAGCGATTGTTTTTTATTCTGTTTTCTCTATCTCTCTCTTTCTCTGTGTCTCATCTGCAGTTGTTTTTTTTTCTTTACTTCATTTTGAAATTCTTTTCTAGGTTGTTTGGAAAATTTCTCCATTCCTCATTCGGCTGACTATTTCTTTTTTCTCCATCATCATCATCATCAACAACAAACAGCAACATCTTCTGGTTCTTTTCATTTTTACGTGGGATTCAGATATTCGTTCGTTTCGGTCGGGAAGAATAAGATGAAATTCCAGTGAGTCGGTGTGTTGTTCGCGATGCGTAAACAATTTCATTATTGTTGGTTATTTATTGCAATGGACTAATGCAGCCATGTTTGTTGCTAACCGTTTGTCATACGGCTAACTGATAAAACATGTTCAGAATTTATACGCCCATTATTTTCGGTGTTTTGAGATCAGGCGAGCGTGTGCACGATACGCGCATATTCACTCATTATACTCCGAATGGAAGCACATCTGACAGATGTATTCTGTGCGCTGCTGCGATGTTAGAAGCGAATCTATTGAGAGATGGATCGACCACTGTGACGGCACATTGTGCAGCACGGGACTTACAAATAGCGCCGATACTGATGGCAATTCTTGAAATTGCCAGTTCAATTTCATAACTAGTTCTCATGCACCAATGTGCATCTTCTGTTCACAATATGCGCCGATTCAGCGAGTTGAATTCCTTGCTGTTTTTAATGCTTTCTTTTGACGAGTTTGTGCATATTTTACATATGGCCCCTGTGGTGTTGATGTACACACAAATAAATAGGCGAAAAAAAGCACACACACACACACACACACATTTATTTTGCTGGCTCAGTCGTCAGTCCGAATCGTTTCTCATTCCAACAATCTCCTCAATTTTTCAACGTTGAATGATGAACAATTTATTGTTGTTGTTATTCCATTTGCCATCATACATATTAATATTTATGCAGAGCAATTGGGATTGGACGAGCGAGTATTTGATGTGATTTATTGTAAACATGGATTGTTTTTTGCATGCATCAGCAACAACAACAACAATAACAAAATAAATGGCATCACACCTTCGAAATGAGTGAGACTGATTTTCATGCTTGTGATGAAATATTTTGCGTTGTGTGTGTGTGTGTGTTGATGTGCCGCGCATAAATGAAACACATCCCATCTTTATCATCATCATTAAGAATATCGGGGAAATCTGGTTTCTCGACCATCTTCTTCTACACCAAATCAGTTTTATTGTAAGCGAGAGAAAGAAGTAAAAAAAGGTAATCGCGTAAAAACATGCATTTCTTTAATTTGGATTGAAGTTGGATTTTACACTCAAAACGCATATTCTCTCCGTGTCATTTGTTTTTTTTTTTACTACGTTCAGTGATGTGACTATTTCGCACATATATTCACAATATTGTGCGAAAAATGACCATGTGACTTGGAGTCGAATGTTGAACTACAAATGAAACAACAACAAAACCATCTCAAGCCTTCTTCTGTGAGTGTACCAGATACGAATGAGAGGCCAATCCATGCATACGCCGAGAGAAAATATATATATCGTACATATTTAATATGTTGTAGAGCTCAAAGCGCGTTTCTATGCCCATCACATATGGGTCAAGCACACAATTTTTCGCACCATTGCATTAAGCCGAGGAACGCATCTCGTGTATGTATGTATGTGTGTGTGCGTCGAATGCATTTGAAAGAAAATCAGAACATTTTCACCGATGATAACGAATACCATCGAAATTATTTGAGTGGTCGACTTTTTGTATGAGCATTTGAACATATTTTCAGTAAACCGCGATGAGAGAGCGGATCCCATTCAGTATCTAGTTCAGTATCTTACACATGTAAACATAGCCACGAGTCCGAGAGAAAATTGAGCGTTCGGAATCATCTTAATCATTTATTAAACCATTTGTGTTTATTTCCACGTAATTTATTTGTTTGACAACTATTCATAGCTCTCGTTATGTCTATTATTATTATTATTATTAGTATCTGCGTTTTTTTTTCTCTCTTTCGTCTGTACATTCAACTAAAATTATTTGATGTTCGCATTCCAATTTGTAAGCATGCGAGCTTAGAGATTGTTGTCGTTAATTGTTAAACAATGCGGATATATCGAATGTAAACAAGATGAGAAAAAAAAAACGAGAGAAAAAACAAATAACAACTTTCCATTTTGTTTTGCTGTCGTTCAATGAGCGTGCGGGACGATTGCGCGCACGGACAGTGCGCGGAATCCAAGAAAGATTCAGATAGCCGATTTCAAATGGGAATCTGTTCCATTCGACACATCAAATGTGAAGTAAACCGAAAGAATGAGAAGAGAGCGAACGAGAAATTTTTTTTTATTTATAAAAGTATAAATGAAATTTAATCATCCGTAATTCAAAAAACAAAGCCAAACGGCAGCTCAAGCTTTAGCTTCTATGAAATTATGAGCGTAACAAGCGAAAAGTGTAACATGAAAGCAAAGTGATCTGTAGACAAGTAAAGGCGGCAGCAGCAGCAGCAGCAGCAGCAATAACAACAGCGCCCGAAGAATTTAAAGTCATCGCGCATTTGGTATTTCAATTTCATTCTTTGAGCTAGCCTACGGAATGAGGATTAATAAAAATGGGCGCAATCATTTTGATTCAATAACCGCTGCTGGGCTGTTACGGTATGGTATGTGTATAGCATGCTTACTGTTTGTTTAGATGGCAATTTCATTTTCTCTCGTGCAAAAGTAGTCAGTGTGCAATGTGCATCTATCCGCTCTCTCCCTCTTTCACCCGATCGATCGACTCCTCGAGCATATCGATTACATATTTCATGTTAATTTCTGTGTTAAGTCGATCACGATTTTAAGAGGACGGATGCTGTTTTTTTTCTGCTCTTCTCTTCTCGTTTGACATTTGGCCGAATCGAATATCAAAGTTGAACGGGATCTCGACTCGACTGCAAAAACCAATTGCAACGGTTTTCTCG
This sequence comes from Sitodiplosis mosellana, assembly GCF_009176505.1. NCBI lineage: Eukaryota > Metazoa > Arthropoda > Insecta > Diptera > Cecidomyiidae > Sitodiplosis > Sitodiplosis mosellana. The sequence continues at coordinate 7,051,804 of NW_022601438.1, forward strand.
GTCGATCGTTTCATTTTTCCACTCGTTCCAGCTGGCCGTTTCTTTTTCTTTTTTTTTTCTTTTCTTGTGGTCTTCCGATGCGCTTGCCACTGCACTGTTATTTTAAAATGCCATATAATTGGAATGTATGCAGATGAATCAGGTCGACATTAGAACCTTTTTTTTCGTACTTTCTTCCATCATCGCGACGCGCACAATTCGTTTCGATTTCGATTGAATCGCCTTTCGACTTGATTTCATTTCTCCCTCGCTGCTGAACTGAAGAAGAAGAAGAAGAAGAAAAAAGCACACACGAATCAACTTGCATTCGATTCAGCGCGAGTGCTGATCGAGGGACTGATCAAGAGAGAGAGAAAAAAAAGATGGAAAATAACAACGGGCGAGTGGTGGCAGTAATACAGTGCGAAATAAAATAGCAAAGTGTTGATCGTTATCGAATTATGTGGATTAAAGAAACTCTACTTTCGGATTTGATGAATAAATTTTCTATTTCGATGTCGAGCAAGTAAACAAATGAACGAATCGAACGAACCAGCGAGCACATTCGCCGAGAGATGTGATTGTTCTTATTGTGCCGGATTCAATGTGGAAATTAATTGCAGAGTTTAGCATTGAATTTTGATCTTATCGCAAATGGTAATGTTGGGATGTGTTTTTTTTTCTTTTACTTTTCTTTCGTTTAAAACTCACAAGAATACGGGGGGAACATGTTCTTGGATTCGACATGTATTTACACATTCAACGCAATATCTATCGCAATGACCGATAGGATCAAGATCTGTGCGCGCTCGTGCACCGGGACCCGATTCTATTCGTTCGCTTTTCTCTCTTTTGTCTTGCTCCATCTTGCTCTTGTATTGAATCGAAGTCGCACTGAAAGGGGAGCCAAAGACGCTGATCCAAATGAAATCCATCTCATTGGCCGCCTTTCTTTATCTATCCACAAGCCGGCTGAATCGAATTCCTATGTACACACACTATCTGTGCCTTCGAGGTGAAATTCAGTGAAATTAGATTTTCTAATCGATATCCGAAATTGTAATTAAAGGTTTTCGGTTTCATTTTCCCAAGAATTTTTTTTGCTGCCTCCTTCGTTCGTTGTTGGCGCTCTTGAAACCGAGCGAGCCTTGAAGGCATTATTTGTTTTCTTATGTATTTCTCTCTCTCTCTCTCTCTCTCTCTCTCTCTCTCTCTCTCTCTCTCTATTTCGATGTGGTAAAATGACTTAAATCGTACCACTTAGCACGCTCCTGGGAAATGTACACGATCGAATCGCGCAAAGAGAAAATATATTCGAGAGAGAGAGAGAGATTGAAGAGAAATCAATTATGTCGTTAATGATCATTTAAACGAAGGCTCAATGATTTTATTGGGTTAAATATTATGTTTTCTTTTTTTTAATAAGCGACCAATACAAAATTGCCATTTGGCTGCGAATAAGTACGTCGATATGTTTTTTTCGTTCTTTTCTCGGTTCCTTTCTGCCAGCGTCTGGCTATTTCAAGCGGATAGATAACGGTCATTTGGTCAAATGCGAAGCAGCAAAAAAGAGCCTTGCGCAAAACGGATAATCAGCGGTGGTTTTGCGAATTCTTCCAATTCAAAAAATTAAGTCTATTTGGTGGAAAAGCTAAACACACTAATTTGTGAAATTGAGCACAGTGCGCAGTGCGCTAACGACAGTTCGATATTTTTCTACTTGGTCTTTTCCGTGTTTTATTTTTCTTGTGCTTGGTTGTTTCGGGTTTTTCGATTGTTTGACATGATTTCTTTGTTTTGTCAATTTGAGTGGCTCATGAATTGGTTATTTGCGAATATCGAGTCGATCGATGAAAATTCGAACATGACTCGAGTGCACGCAAACCCACTTCCTAACCAAATAACACGACGTCCAACGACGACGACGACGACAAAAAAACCACAAATAAACAAAACATAGCCGTGATAACATAAATTGATATAAAGAATAAATGGAAATTAAATGAACGAACGGAAAAAAGGGGGCACACGCTAGTTCCAAATTAAATCGTATTCAATGCAATTCAAGACACATTCCACGACACACCATGCCGAAAAACACACACATACACACACAAAATATAAAATGAAACACACTCTCTCACTCACAAAATGAACTACAACCGTTTAATCCGTCTTTATTTCTTAATGGGTAATATAAAAACAACCGACTTTCCCATTGTTTTTACCATCTTTGTATCGTTAATTCTTCTGTTTGTTTGTTTTTTCTTCTTTCGTTTGTCGTGGTTGAACCGTTTTCATTTTATTATTACAAATTCGATTTCGATTTGGAGCTTTTATTTCAGTCGTGTTATTCCGTTTTCTCGCTTTTTATTTATTTATTTTTTTCTTTTTCTTTTTGCACCATGAATTTTCTGAAATAATCTGATTTAAATATAGCCGAATTGACAGAGCCACAGACTAACGGTTTATGAACGAAACGACACAACAACTTTCTTTCAACGCTTATAGCACGGGACTTTTCGTGTTGAATCCAATTCCACATAATCGGTCAGTTCCTCACATCATTTGCTCGAATGTGAAACTGTGCTTGCTTTATTCCGTGTAATTAAAGCACGCAAAATTGATGCGCAACGGAATGAATAAGTGATTAAGCTTTATTGCATATTATCCCTTTACAACTAAGTAACCGCCGCCACTGCTACTGCTACTAACATGACATTGTACCGAATTCAGCAGTATCTTTTTTGGATATTTTTCTGGCAATGCAACATTTGGAACCACCGTCGTCAGAACAAATCCATATTTACTCCTTGAGTGTTGTATCTAAGTCTCAGACTCCTCAATCATTATACTCAAATACGACTAAATTCTGTGACATTTCGAATTAATTAGATATGGAATTCAACAATTAAGCATGTTCACTCTCGAAAATCAACCATATCCGTTATCCGTAATTACATTCGAACTTGCAATTTTGTAAATACGGCCATCAAATAAAATTGTTTGAATGTGTGAATCTTACTTGGATTTTAGCAAATTCGATTGAAGCTTCTAATATCATGGAAATGATTGAATTTTCAGAAGTTAATTCAAAACATTGAACATCAATAAATGAACTGCGGTGAATCGATTAAAAAAAAAATACAGTCATTAAACAGACAGAAATGAGTTCTGAACGGTGAGGTTTTAATTTATGAACATCGAAACGTTAATTAATTCCATGAAGCATTCGATTCTCTTCTCTCATACAAAGAGATAATTGATGGAATTCCCTTGCAAATGGGCCGTCATCTCGGACTCATCTTTCTAAAGAAATGCCATACGATTAAAAAAAAGAACGATTCTCAAATGGGAGAATCATCGAAATGATGAATTATGCAACGGATAGCATTTATTTGGATATTACAACATAACAGTATATGTTGATAACCGTATTAAATAATCCTTGTGTGCTGTCCGATAATAGTAATTTTGATTTTTTTCTTTTTGTTTGGAATAATTCATTAATTGTGTCGTTACGAGAATGACGGGCGTCGTAATCAATCATTATCATCTACATCGGGCTGTGACGTGGAAAATTGATGGATGAAAATTGTGTTCCGTCAAACTGCATCAACTAATTGTTGATTGAATACATACACAGAGAGGGTGAGAGAGAGAGAAAAAGACAGAGCACATACTTTAAAATAATTTTCGAGTTTATTATTTGCTCGTAAAAAGTCATTTTCTCCGATGATTGTGATAACTTGGATTATCACATGCGATCTAATTCGGTGGAAATTGGCTTGATAAGTTGAGTTCAAGAGCTCTTTTCTCTATTTCTCACTCCTTCTCTCTCTCTCTCTCTCTCTCTCTCTCTCCTTTTCTTGCTCTCGTCAACGACGTTGTATGTGTTGAATAACTGCCGTATATTATTGTGCGTTTTCGAACGGTTTTCATCGTAGTTAACCGTTACGCCCTTCGAAATGAAGGAACGCGTGAGCGCATTTGTTTCGCCTTGTATCCACAACTCGTTAAACTCTGAACCGGCTTTAAAAATCCAATCGGTGGCCGTAGAACAACAGTTGATTGATACAATTATTGAACTGCTTCCTTGTCTGCTTATAGAGTTTGTTATAGAAATTGCTTAAAACTACTACTACAATAATCGATGTATGGGTTACGATGGTACACAAAATGAACGAACAAAACAAAATACTGTCTTATTGAAGAGAACATGATGAATTGCAAGAAAATTATTCCAACTTTACCTCTATAATAATGGAATTTACTTACCAGTAAATACTTCCACTGAAATTCCATTTTCGCTTTCACGATTACCGACCGCCTCATCAATCGCCCAGAGATCACTCTCTCACAGTTAGATGGATGTTGTTCACACGAGATTGGTATTATATTTGTTGCCCTCTCTCTTTCTCTCTCTCTCTCTCTCTCTCTCTCTTCTTTTCTTGTCGTTACTTTGTTGTGGTTATTTGTTTTAGTTTTGCCTGCGATTTTGTCTCGGTCGTTGTGTTTCTTTTTCGTTTGTTACTGTTGCGTCCAATTGCGTTTTATATTTTACCACCGATTATGGTATTTTGTTTGTGTGTTTTTTGTTTTATTCTTTTGTTTTTGTTTTGCTTCTTTCTCTCTTCGTTATTTTCGTTAAATTAGTTGATTTTTCTTTTCTTTAGTATCATCAGTTTTGATTTGACTGCATTAGAAAGACTTGCGTTAGATTCGTTCGTTCGTTCGTCGATTCGTTGTCAGTTGGTTCTGCGTTGGTTCTTTTGTCGTTCGCTCGTTTAAAATGCAATTCTAATATAATTTTAAATTATCTTATTATTATGTAAGATCGAATTAGACTGTTTACATGTATCTCTCTGTCTCTCGATATCGCACACGACAATTCGCAAGAATAGAACGAATTAAATAGAGAGATGAAGAAACGAAACGGTCAACGGTGCGCGCACAAAACGTAGCACAAAATTCAATAAGTTCAAATACAGACACAAACACACTGTTGTTCGGCGATGGAATGTACAATTCACTTTGCCAACTGAAATATTCGTCTCGTTCTTGAAAATGCTCTCGATCGCGATCTATGCACTTGGATTGGTTTTTCTCTATCGTTTCGGTATGTTGGCCGTTATCTGACGATTAAAGCTCGTTTGGTGATTTTCTGTTGTGACGAGGATTGTCTGGTTTCCGGGTTGTTTGTGTATGGTGAATAATGATCGCGAATTACATAATAAACTTAGCTAAAATATAAATTGGACGAAACAAGAAAACGAAAAAAAAAATTGTGAAAAAAGAGAATGCAAGCAAACGGTCAAGTGAACAAAATAATGTAAATTAGAATAGATGTGGCGGGAATCCCGCCGCGGGATCGAGAAAATGATGGAGCGGATTCGAGTGGATTCTTGTTTTTTTTTTAATTATCACACAATCACTCACTTTTTCTCGCTCTCTCTAAATCTCGATTTTTATTCATTTCATTCGGCATGAACTTCATGCTGCCACGGAGGCCAATTTTCAAGTTTTTCTTTATATTCTTTAGCTCTTTTGCTATCTCACTTGTTCGTTTCCTTTCTTATTCTAATTCGATGTCTCTTGCCGTCATCCAATCTTTCTCATATAATTCATAGGAACAGTTGACTGTCTAACATCATGGTGTGCAAACCACCAGAGCCCGAAATTGTTTCGGATGAATACACTATATCGGACCAAGAACTGTTTGTTTGGTGGCTCCCTATTTAACCACTTCATTGTATTATATTCAATGGCTGACCAGCCAATTAACACAATGAAATTGTATTATATATGTGATTTTTGGCCAACAGAAATCACAACAACGAAATGAAAACGTATTCGTACGCATAATGGATTCTAAAGAAAACAAAATGTTCTTCTCGGCACTCCCTCCAACACAAGAATAGGCAAAAGTAAATAAATGATCTGCTGCTGCTGCTGCTGATGTCTCCAGTTTCCACAGTTCCATTCGTTTGTGTGCGAGCCACCAAAGTCAACCGCACCCGTACGTCAATCGAACAATGGGATGCACACGAATGAGAAAAAAAACCAGACGCCGCACAAACGCCATAATAATGTGTATAATTCGTAACAATTTGGTATTGTTTCTCAATCCTCATACCTTGTTTACATGCTTTGCGTGAACACCAATTAGTCTCTGATGTGTATGTGTGTGGTTCTTATACTTTTAGTTTGGCTCTCTACACATTTCCTACACACATTGAATGAGATGGAGTGTGAGACAAAAATGCGTTCTACTCGATGCCACTGTACACTCTTAATCAGGTTGATATTTTTTAAGTGAAAAACGAGAGATGGAACAAAACAAAATGAAAATGTTGGATAATTAGAGTTCAAATTGATAACGCTTCAAATACATTGTTGTATACGCAATTGGCGATTTGATATACAGGCCGGCATATAATACGGTAATCGTTTCCGTACAAAAAACAGAAACTGCAATTGTGGTTGGGCAAATAATGATTTCTCTCTTTTCTGACGATATTCGCTTATTCGGTTGAGCATGGGCATTCCTTTGAAAATTGCTCACACCAAATGCGCGCACACTTGCGCGCATCAACAATTATAACGTGATGATCGATGAAGATTTCCGAGAAATGATTGAAACGAAAAGTGCTATTTTTTCCTCGACGCATTTTTCCATGACCGATGACAAACAATCATGCAGTTTTCGCTTTTCATAACCATTGTCAATGCATTGATTGAGGCGCGCACACACGCACACTCACTCGCAGTTAACAATTTTCATTCCCTCTCGCCATCCAAGTACAATACGCACTCCCATTGAATGAGTTTGCAATTTTGGTTTGGCGCCCATTCGCGCGGCTCATCTATTGAACTCAACACAGCCTTTTTGCATCGAATGGAATCGGTGGCCCATTCGTGAAATATGTCTATGATTATTTACGATCGGTAATAATAATAATCGGTTTTGATTTTGTTTTTCTTCTTGTTTTCTTTCATTTTCCAGCTCGGTTGGCCGTGTTGTTTATTTCCGAGTGCATCGAAGCATTAAACAACACTGATGATTCTTATGCAAGCAATAGCATAGAATGCGTGAAGCATATAATCCAAAACATCTTCTCTTACCGATTCCATTTCGATGCGTCTGTGTATGCGTGTGTGTGTGCGCGTGAGCATGGTTTGAATGTGTATGTGTATACCTTGTTTTAAAATAGCCGCCGCATTCAACATTGTTTCAGTTGATTTTATCGAGCAACTAAAATTCGATACACACTAGCGAAATGTGAATGAAAATGGGGAAAAATTACGTGATATTCCATCGAGTGTAACACACATCGTACAAACTGCATTTTTTTTCTTCGTAATTACAACATCAGTTCCATGCCGGAACGTATCGACTTGATGATTACACATCAATTTCATTCTATAAATGCAATTCTATACATACACACACACACACACACACACACACCCATAGAGACCATGTTTTGGGTGCAACATTTCGATTCGTAATGTAATGAAAAAAGAAATGTGTATAGATATAAAGTGCAGCACAAATTACTTATGATGGAATCATATGGAAATCATGTCATATGGAGAGAGAAAAAAGCGAGAAACAATACCAAAATCATCGCAAATGGGAACATCTTCGTATAATTATTTAAAAGTGACCTCTTTATTTGCATTGCATGCATACTGTCAATGGTCAAAGCCGAGCATGTATACAAACAGTCTTTCTTTCGTGCGCTTTCTCTCTCTCTTTCTCTCCCTGTACATTGTATGTGTCGCTATATCTCGATTCTTACATCTATTTTTCTTCGCTGGTTGCTGTTCATTTCACGTTCAGTTTTTATTCTCTCTCATTTTATTCGTTTATATATGTGTCATATGCAGTGTAACTGCAATTGTGGCTCTACTTCTAGAATGTTCTTATTAATTTCTTTTCATATGAGCGTTCGCTCAGTTATTTTGCCGTATTGGTGCGCCGTGTCCCAGCTTTCATTTGAACCAACCGTTCTCGGCCGTAATAATTCGAGAATTCAACGTCTTCTTCTCGTTCTGCATCTTTTTTTTCCTTCTTCTGTTTAGTTTTCGTCGGAAGGATTCAATGAGCGCACTTTTTTTGAGATAACAAATGGACTGGACAAAAAAGACTTGTGAAACAAATTTGTTACAGAAATGAATTTGTGAGATGGAATCCATTTTGGGTGGATTTCAATGACGCCAGTTGCGCCCGAAATGTTCAATTGTCTTGAAAGTAGTACTGGGTTTGACCCAATTTTTTTGGTTTGTCGAGTTGAGCTCTGCATTCCCATATGGCGTGTGTATGTGTCGGGTCCATTATTATTTTAGCAGATAGATAAATCAAAAATAATTGATGGAGAATTATATCGGATTGGAAAAAGAAAGTCACGAACATTTGGGCAATAACAATAATTAGTCAATGCTTACGAAGAACAATGAGCTCGCACAAAATGCGCGAACGACTGTGTTCGCTACTGCTACTGCTACTGCTGCTGCCGCTGCTGCTGCTGCTGCTGCTGATGTTGCCCCGTTCGATCAGTGCGAATACATGGCGAACAATCGGTGAAATACTTGTAAAAAATTTCAAAGATTAGAAAAGATACGGAGCCGGTTGATGAAATTGGCTACCACATATCGATTTCGTGTTGAAATTATTCGACCAAGTTTGAGTCAAGAGAGAGAGAGAGAGAGAGAGGGAGAGACTACTCAACTCGACTTCCAAACATAGAGAACACTGTTCGAGTTTGAAAACTCTCGCGTCGTGTTCTACTCATTACAACTTCTGTCCAGTATCTTTTTCTCGCAATTGAACTAATTTCTTTTCAATTGGTATTCGGATTCGAACGCATTCACGAAACAAAAATAATAAAGCAACAACAAAAAACAACAACCAAACACATCAATTGCGAGATTTGCGCTGGTTTATACGAATATTTTCCGCTTATGTTCTCGAACACACTGCAGTTGCACCATGCAAACGGATATTATTCCCTTAGCATTGCACACACAACATGTAATTTTGCATCGATTGCAACGTTCCACACAAATCGAATGGATAATTTTATTGTAATTTTTTCACCTTTTCGCAAAACGATCTTGAAAACTACACGGACATGGTCATAAAACACGAGAAAAAAAAATTGACCGCAGAACAATGGAAGATCAGCTGTTTTTCAGGCTTCAAGAGTTACTGTTTTGGAAGTTTTAATATTGTTTTATTACTTTAGCAGAAATGTTTGGATTTTCGAAAGAAACGTTTTTTTTTCCTCGTTTCATCGCAACTATTCACGAATTCTATGCCGAAAGTTTACATGTAGAAATTGCATCGAAAAGCTTTTGAACAAAAATGAATATCAATAACGAAATATTAAAATCTCCTCGCAAATTTCATATGGATAGGTGGCGATTGATAAAATCAAATATCAGGTGTTAGTCATTTGTAATAGCGTACTCCCCATTCCATTCTGAGATAAGCTGCGCTGAATGAACGGATACAAAATCGCACACACATACGCGAAGAAAGAGAGAGAGAGAGAGAGAGAGATCACTGCGAAAGAGAGATGAATCGGTAGCGATTCGTGATAACCGACAATTAACCATCCATCTATCAAAGTATTTAGATATGCGGTGTTTCCTAATAGAGTTTTTTTCTTGTAGCTACTTCTGCTACTACTGACTAGTGGTGCTTCAGCTGTTACTGCATTCGAACGTGTGTTCGATGAGAACGGAATCGATGTGTGAAAGCTCAGCATGTGATCATTCACTTGTTGGTAATAACACATATTATTTGATTACATCTTCATTTGTGATCTAAATAGAGAGGAAAAAAAAATCGGTTGAAACGTTGGGATTTCTTGGTGCGTGAACTATTATTATCGATACCCACAAATGTATACAAGTACGCTGAGAAAAGAGAAGAGAGTTCATATCTGCGGGAATATATCGACACGCAAGCCGATTTTCCAATTTAAAAAAAAAAACAACAGCAGAAGCAGCAACAACAGACCGCGCCGGAAAGCACAGCATGGAAAATAAATATTGAACCGTAGCATAGAAGCAATGGAAATTGAATCGAAAAGACGCACCAAAGCAAACAAATTGGAGACTTGAACAAAAATATGTATGTGTTGTTTTTTCTCGTTTAACTTAATAGAATCGCTTTGAAGCAAAAGTAATAATTTGTGCTATTTTTTTTGGGCTGGCTGGCAAAAGCGTGGAATTCAACTGTTTTGCGTACATGTGAATTGCACTTGGTTCTCGAATCAATTCGGAATATTTTATCGAGTACGCGATCACTTTTTTCTTCTGTCCTCCCCTCTCTCTCTCTCTCTCTCTCTCTCTCTCGTCGGCTGGTGGTATTTTACAATTCAAATGAATTCCAAAATCATTCATTCGATATTGTTCTTAATCAGCTTGGCTGTTTCCAGTGCACAATCACTGCTCTGCAGCCGAGTCAGTATCATTAGAGAGATCAGTTCGATGGAATCGATAGATATATGAACTGACAATGTTATCGTTTGTGTATGTCGCAAAATGTGGCAATTTAACCGTGTGGCACCGCACAAATAAAGGTCTAAAGATCGTAAACTTACTTTGACTTGTTGATCGTGTGCGCTGTGCCTCTTCGACTTTCATTCGAGCGCACCTCAATCAAACCACAAATTTATCCATACAGTTTCGATATGTGAAAAGAGAATGACCTGTTGCTTAGACCATATTGGAATTTAGCAGTCTTTTTGGCAGCAAATGCATTTTCTAATTCTTCTTCGGTTTTTTTTTTCTTGTCTTCGACTGTTTCTTATTCTATTACCGAATACGGTGTCGGGTGTGTGTTCGTCGTCGTTCGTTCATTTGAAAATAGTTGAAATGCGAACAGGTTTTGAATTTTGATGGATTTGCCTTTGGTGCTGGTTGTGATGTGCAGCAGCATCTGTCTTGTGTATGCAGCGGCGCAGGAGCCAAATCTGAACTTGAACAGTCAAGAGAGCTAAAGAGAGATGCTTTTTCCTTAAAAACGCACATTAAAAACGCAACAATCATCTCTTTTGCTCAGTCCTCATGAACATACACTCACACACAACTGTGCAGCGCAGTGATTGGCATTTTTAAGCGATAGGCATTTTGTTCAAATTATAATGTCATTACAATCGTTCCAATTGTACCGTTTGAAATTTCTTTTCCATTCTTGATTGTTTCAATGCACTCTATGACGACGAAATGGTGCTTGTCGTTTCCATAAAAAAAGACTGCACACAACACACACATACACACAGACACCCAATCCAAACATCATGCGCATCTGTGCAATACGTACACTGAACCTGACAGCGAAGAAATGTGAAAATGTACACTTGAATGCGAACATCAGTAGCATACCCAGTAGTACTATGCGAGTAAGTGCAGTGTGCTTGTCGTTGATCTGACTGTGGAAATTGACTGGCGATGCCAAACACAAATTGACACTTTGTAGCCGACACATCGACTCAATGTACAATAAATAACAATTTAATTAGATATAAATCTTGCGCGAAAAGATTCACACATCGAACGCAATCGAATTGACACATGAAATATGTTTGGAACAGAAAAACTGATTATTCATTTTCAAAATACCAACCATTATGAATGGCAGAAAGAACAGAATCTTTCTATGAAATTGGTTTGAGAGTGACAAAACATGATTCCGCAACAATTCCCATGGAGAAAATGCACAGGAAAAAGTTGTATGACAAAGAAAAAACTAGACAAGACGACAACGACACAACAACAACAACAACAACAACAAACACAGAGAAACAAATCGTTTGAGCTGTTCAGCGGAAAATGTAAGCGCTTCGGTTGAGATCGCGTTAATTGTCTCCGAAGCTCTAACTGTCTGTACCATGTTAAATATTCATCAAAATGCGTGTGAAACAGCAGAAAAACCGTAGCATTTTTCGTCATCATCACAGCAAGGCTGTTTCTTATTCTTCACGTTGTCGTTGTCGTTTTCGTTGTTGTTGTTGTTTTTTTTTTTTTGCTGTGAGTGTGCAAGAACGAAAGCAGAACATGGAACAACTTGATGATTACTGTGGATGTGTAGACTCATATGCTTTTTGGAATAAAAACGCCGAAATGCGACGACTTAGAACAATGAAACTGCAATAAATACGCATAAAGAGATGGCAACAGCCGCCACTGTCGCTGCCGCATGTTACCGTCATTTGAAAAAGTAGAATGCTTGTTATTGTGCACGGTTGAACAGAACAATGGCGTTAAATAATTAATTTTTATCGAAATCTCTTCATGTGGCAAGAAGTCACTTGAGGGTTCGGGTTCAAAACAGATAGCGCGAATGAGTGAGCAAACGCTACCGCAGAGGCCAAACGGATTTTTATTTTCGTTGCTGTTGTTGTGTTCGTCGTTCTTTGTTTTGTGCTTTTGTCATTGTTGCCATTAATGGGCTAGGATTCTCTCTGTCTCTAATTCATTATGTTAGCGTTAACATCTACTATCGCCCCAGCCCCATACACTTATTATTTAGTTTTGTGACACTCACGTTTGGCTCATGTATGCAATCATTATGCAGCAGTCGCGTGTGTTCTCCACATCGAATAAATTAACAACAAACGAATAGATGCAAACACGGTGAATAGAGATCACAGCTGCTCTGTAGAGATCAAACTGAATTTAAATTAAAATAAAATCGATTTCATTAAGCCCAAACAAACGCTAGCTATTCCAGTGGAAACAATGTTTGGTCAAAATAACTGCGATTTAATGTGAAATTTAGTTATCATCATCGGAACAATGAACAACCGAAAATAATTATTTTTAGTAAATTTTATGTTATTACGACCGGCGGTCATAACGCCCTGGACGGACAACATACTTCATTGTAATAGAAACACAGAAGCTCGTTATTACAACAGCAAATGATGCTTTTAAAACTGTGACACTTGTACAATTGGTGTAGCAAATATCGTGCATATCGTTAGGTCCACATCATTTCAGTTCAGTTCTGTGAACTTGAAAAACGTATTCAAACTTTTTTTAGAGTTTTTAAAATACATTATTTGCCCACGCAAACATATAGATTCTGGGAAATGAGCTAGCTGTTGACAACAACAACAAGAGGTTTTCGTCTCCATATTTTTTTTTTGTAAACGAAGAAGACCTACGCAATTGCCGGAGAATTGGAATGCACATCACAAACAGTTCATATCAAAATGTAAATCATACGAATTTTCTTCATTCAACTCCCTTTTTTCAACAGAAAATTCGATTGCGATGTACAGTGCATCATGGAATTGTGAACTTGAACGAATGCTTTCGTGGACAACTGTATTTACTTTCTCTGGTTTTCGTTTTAATATTAAATGTTTCGTTGTTTTTACCGCTTAATTCTTTGATCGGCCGTTCGGTTTAGTAAAGGAATTACAGAAAAAACTGAAAAACGCTCCCACTTATAAGCCGATTATATACTGACGACTAAATGGATGGCAGCGAATCAAAAGTATCAAGTGTTTGGACTATTTTTTTTTTATAAATCATTTTATGTTTCTATGCGTTGGCTCAATTTCTTATGGAACCTTTTTAATTCAATGTCATACTATCGACTGGATATTGAAATAGCCAGCCAATCTGTCGAAACAAGTTGAGGTTTCCAAAGGCAAATTGAAAGGATTCTAGAAAAAAAAATTGTAAAGTAACAATTAAGGATCCTCTTCAATTCTTGATCATCTTGAAATATTTATGCTCATTAGGAGATAGAACAATGTTTCGGCTCCTTGTATATGTGTCTCTCTTTCGCTTCTCAAATTTCATTCCATTGATGCTTTTTTAACTTTTCTTTACGCGAAAACAACTGATGATTCCAGCAAAATGCTCTCTCTTTATTAGCATTTTTTCTCTATTAGCAAATTGTATTGGACGGATGCGTTTTTGGTCGTTCATCGAAAGAGTCAAGCACCGTCTTAACTGTAACCGCACACCAAAAATAAGGAGATAAACCGGAATGTGGGCAAACAGTGAAGAAAAAGCACAGCCGAAGCATGAGCTCGTAACATACCGAGGAAGAAAGAACCGACATAAAAAGGAAGAGCGAGCGAGTAAGCGAATAAAGTCGCCATGATACAGACACACATACACAGGTCCAAGTACATTACGTTTGCCATAATTCGTTTCGTTCTGTCGTATCTAGTTTTCGCAACCAGAGAATTGATTCTTTTTTTCACAAATAGTTGAGTAAACACACAAACACACACATCGTGTGTGTGCAGGAGAAAGAATATGAATGTATTTGATGAAAATAAAACAAAAAAAAACGAAAACAAAACACACAGAAAATGGGAAAAGAATTGAGTAGCGATCGATTCAAAAGGAATACACACAATGGCAATGGCAAAGAGCGTACAGATGAATTAAAACTATCGAAATGTGCACATGTGCTATGGATTACACTGAAAATGAAGGCATGCCAACAACATGCACAGTTGCCCAGTTATGTTCTGTTCGAAGAGTTTCGATAGAAAGAGTGAGTGAGTGAGTGAGAGAGAGAAAGAGAGAAGGCGCGCGCGCATATTTGCAAACGAATTGAGTGCAGTGACAACGATACTATTAATATGTAATGTTTTTTAGCGATCATGTGGCGATATATTCTCTTTCTCTGACATTCGAATTTCGTTCTATGCGGTGTGTGTTCTATTCGGTGTTCTGTTTCTTTCAATTTTCTTTTTATTTCGTTTCGTTTCCTTATTTTGTGTTGTGAGTACTTTTTCATCTGCTTCTTCTTCTTCTTCTTCTTATTGGTTTTCAGAAGATTTTGCGACACAGCTTTTGCGATAAAGCGTGCAGTGTGGACAGAGTTTTTTATGCCGTTAGAAAAACGGGCGAGATTGCATCAGGGACATGTGTACGTAAACGCGCAGAACATAGCAGCCGAATTGTATTCGGCAAATCGATACTATACGTAATAGTAAATTGCGAATAGATGCAAGCATTAGCCGGAGAAGGGGGAGTTCTGTGCGAAACGATGGCGACGAATATGAGGGGCCCGTCTTGCGATCACCCGTCCACAGCGTGTAGAAATTCTATGAGAGCACGAGTTGATTGAGAGAGTTCGTTTGTGGCGAAGAATTTCAACCAAAAATGTACAGAGAGCGAGGTGCTCAACCGAGTCCGAACTCCACATATAGATCCATTGTCGACTTAATATCACCAAAAATGGCAAGTCTCTCTATGGTTGCCTACGCTGCTTCTTCTTCTCCTTCTTGTTTTTTTTTTATTCCAATGCTCTCTTCTCAATTTGCGTTTTTATTTGCCGTCAACACGAACACTGGCCTTCGATGCATACACACATATATTCAGTATGTGGTACAGATTCCACCAAACTATTAATTTTTGTTCGATTCGATTCCTTCGCTCTCGCTCGATCTCTCGCTCTTGCTACCGGCGGAGTGTGTACGCGAGCGCATTCGCAGTTTCCATTTTTTTCTCGAATATTTCATTTCAATCGATTTTGCGCCTGGTTGCAACATTTGTCTTTCACAATTGTACTTGGATTTGCGGCTCGTTTCTCATTTCAAAAAGTTATTGAATTCAAGATCAAGGTTTAGACGCAAATAAACCAGAATATAAATAGATTTAGATGTGTGTATGCTGTTCTATCTCTGTTTCACTCATTTGGAATCCATCGAACAGCCAATTTCTTCTCGTTGGTGCGTTTCTCTTTCTCTCTGTATATGCTGACTATGTTATGTTATACATTTTTTTTCTTCTCTCGAATCATTCTGATTCTTAATCTGGGTTCTTTCAATTATATTTTGAAACTACAATACCATTTACATGTTCTTTCTGGAAGTTGTTGCATTTCAGATGTGATTCCAATATAAAATGTATGGTTCACACAGCAATGCGAACTCTTATTGGTATGGCATGGCGAATGTGATGTGTTCACCGCCATGTGATCTCTGCGCAGAAAGAAAGAAAGAGAGAGAGAGAGAGAGAGAGAGAGAGAGAGAGAGAGAGAGAGAGA
>NW_022601438.1:7067831-7127985 GCF_009176505.1 Sitodiplosis mosellana
AGAGAGAGAGAGAGAGAGAGAGAGAGAGAGAGAGAGAGAGAGAGAGAGAAAAAAAGCACAGAACCGCTGTGCACGAACTGTTCTCGCATCTCATTCTCCAACTGCATGCAGAGAGAGAGAGAGAGAGAGAGAGAGAGAGAAGAAACCAAAATTCAATCACAATAATCGATTTTCGCATAAATCATTTCGTTGGTTTGGTTGGAGCCTCTCTGCTTTAAATTATATATGTTTTTTTTATGTAGCGATTTGTGGGCTCGTTCTTACAATTTATATTACACTCACAGTGCACTGTGATGTCCAATTGTGTAATTCATAGCTCACTAGAAAATTATGCGGCGCAAATTGTGCACATTTTTATTATTTTCTTCGTTTATTGTTTTTCTCTCTCTCTCTCCCTCTTTTTTCTGTTTATTGATGGCTGAGCGCGCGAAAAATGTAACGAAATTGATTGTAAAATGAGCGAAAAATTAAATGCACATATATCATGTTCGACGACGCAATATAGGGAAAGAGCCTATCATCGCTGAGCTAACAGTCGAAATTGGTCTTATAATTAAAATCGAAAAGAAAAAAAAAATAGCGAAAAACTTGTGATCGTGTCTTCATGATTATTGATCACGAGTCTACTTCGAGCGGCATAGCCAGCCAGTTTGTGCCGGACGAAATTTTAACAAGCCCATTTTAAATTGCACAACCAAACAACAACAACATCACCATTATTATTTCGTATATTTTTCGATTCGTTATCGCAAGCGCTCTGGAATCGATCAACCCGGCAAACTGTGCATTGCACTGCACATTTTTCATCGATCGACCGATTTGTTGGAACACAGTTTGTCTGGTGATTATTTTCATACCGAAATTATATTCGAATTGTAGATGTGAACCAAATGGAAATTAAAAAGAATTCAGACGGCTGACTTTGCTTACACGGATGCCGCAAGATTGCACATGAGAAATAAACGACTCGTTTAGAATTCTACGAAAACATTGCTGCAACAAAACAATGTAATGCGATATGTAGAATCGACGATCACAATTTTTTGTTATGATGCAATGAAAAAGGCTGACGAATGAATTTTATGATAAAAAATGGTCATCTTTTCCATAGTCCTAATCGACTGTGGAAAATTTAATGAGTTTTTCATCAAACGTCATATATAAATATAACAAATGGATTTATTTGTTAAGTCGTTTTTTTCCCTGTCCATTTCGCGCCCGGTTAATGGCACGTGTATTATAATGATTGGAAAAGAGAGGGAAAAAAAGAGTTTCATCATTTCTATTGTGTGCATTTTTTTGTCTATCGAAATGGTTTCATTGTGCGCTCGTTGTGCGTGAGCTGATGTTATTGCTTCCGCGGCAAAACCGGGGGTACTGCTCATTCAAAGTGTTTCTAAAGTGATATCCATTCGGTCGGCCACCACACACATTGAACACATCAATGAAGAAAATGTGTATGTTGAATTGTCGATATGTTTTTTTCTCTCTCTCTCTCGCTCTCTCTCTCTCTCTCTCTCTCTCTCTTCCTCTCTCTCTCTCTCTCTTTTATTATCATCCTCTCTCTCGCGCACCGTAATGGCAATTGGCAATGGCATTGAACGATGAATGAATGATTGTGGAATTATTTTCTTTTCTTTTTATCAGGCATTTTCTTATTTTATTGCTATGGCGTGCCGTGCAATTTGTGTGACCAGACATTGTGGCACGTGACACACTGTACTTGTCTTTACAAAATCAACATTTTGATTTCTTTGTCTGCTTTCAATGGCCCCTCGTACGAAAGATACGAAAAAAGTACTTGTTTCGTTTCTGTTTTTTTTTCTCGGTTTGCTGTTCTGCTTTAATATGTTCAAAGGTTTTTCATGGTGGAAAATTTGGTGTATGCGTTGCGGTTCTTGTTGCGGTAGGTATATTACGCTTGTTTTTATTGCCTCTCCCCATTTCATCTAATTGAAAATTGGTAAATGTTTGCGTTTTTTCTTTCTGCAGAATGTAATCATTTGTTTAGCGGGGAAATAGTTAATCGACTGTTGTTGTTGTTGTTGTTTTTTTCATTCTGTTCATTTGTTCAATCGAAAGAATCCACTTATTGATTCTTCGGATAATTTAATATCATGTCAAATGTACCGTTTGTCTTAGAGGTGATTAAATTGTAGCATGTGCTAACACGGAACTTCTCTCTGTGATGCTTTGAATTGCTTCGGCCGTGTGGCTTGTTTCGAGTTGCTTCTTTTTTTCTCTTCTCTTCTCTCTCTCTCTCTCTCTCTCTCTCTCTCTGCTTCTATTTCTCTCAATTTCATTTCCATGTGTATTTATCTGATTTTCCATTTATTTATAGACATCAGCATTTCGCTGTGAAACTGGATTTTGACGATTTTTCTTGAATGGAATGAAGATCGATAGGTACGTTGACACGATGGCCGGCCAATGTGGCTCAATATGGAAAATGGATTGCACTGCACTTTTCCACACATAAACGCACGCACGCACGCATTGGCGGCTTGTTGAAGCGGCAAAAGAAAATAAAGAAATTTTCGCCACATGTTTGGGTTCGTCGCTTTCCACCCATATGAATGAATCTTTCATAATGACAGTGCACATTCATTTGAAATCTCAACCCAGAAGCAGAGAAGAAAAAAAAACCCAACAATCAAACGAGATTCATCGAATACCAGATATTGAACATTTAATTAATTAAAAGATGAAGAGAGAAAAAAACACATGGATGATTTGTCATTAGTGACTGGTGATGAACTCATTTACATTCTTAAATTTGACACATCAATTACTGCTGTGTGTATGTGTGTGTATATTTGCTCGTGACCGAGTAAAAGTTGCGACCAAAAACGGCATTTGATAAGTGACCGCGAACAAATTTCAACACCAAAATGGAATTTTGATTGATTCAAAAATGTCTGTCCTGAATGTGACGCATAAACCATCATTTTACCGTTAATTAGCATATGAGTCAAACGGTTTAGTTTGTAACAATGCATAATCTCATGATAATCTGATGGCTTTTTTTTACATACTCAGCCTCTTGATTTTGAGAACGAACTTTTTTTTTTTGAGTTTCTTGTGAAAACGATGACTGCTTTTTTTTCCATTCTTACAATTTTTCTTGCTTCTATTCATTTGATTTTCTATGATTTTTATTTTCTTTATGGTGATAATTTGATGGACTTTTATGATAATTTCAGCTTTATCCGATAATTTGCATAAAATTTGTCAGCAAAAATTGCGACGAAAAATAATCTTAGCAAAATAAAAAAAAATGATTTTTTAACAACTCAATCATTTAAAGAACACATTCTTTTCTCAACCACTTTTTTTTTATGTGTGAACATAGTAAAAGTCTCTCGTTCGTTCGAATTGTGTGTAAGTGGTTTTGTAAAAGAACCATTCAAAAAAGAGACAACAATCAATGAAATAGATCCAAAATAAAAGGCGATTTTTTACTTCCAACGTAAAATGTAAAGAATTTTTCTGCAGTTTTACCAGTCCAATGGGTAATTAAGGAGTAAAATGGCATGCACAACATTTGAATATTTTCCCTCTTTCAGACGGATCGCACGGCATTAATTCAACACGAATGAAAATCAGTTTTTTTTCTTTTCTTTCCTTTCCATCTCGGTTATAGACATGAAGCACTCGGTCGGAGCACAATATCCATTCGATTAGTAAGCACGTTTAACGATTGGCTAATAAATATTAATTTCATTACACTTTAATGAACGCAACAGAATAATCGAAATTTACAACAAATTATAACAAGAGAGCATCTCCATTCACTCAACATTTTATTATTCTTTCCCAGAAACTGCATTTAGAATTTCTTTCTCTCAAAAAAAAAAAACGGAAAAAAAAGGTTTAAACTTAAACGAAAGAGAAACAAAAAATAATTAGATAAAAACTAACCAGTCGATATATGAAAATCACATTTGCACAACTGACAATTGCAATTCAAACGAATCAAATGAATTGATTGGAAACAAAAATCGAGTTGTAAAATTAAAAAAAAACTTGAAGAAGAAAATCGTTGAATTTTTCTTTTCTTTTTGAAAATTTGAACAAAAACCTTCGTAAGCACAAATAAAAGAGAACTAATGGTCGATTGCACCGGTTGAGGAGCTGAGAGCAAAATCGTAGTGTCAACTTTGCTGGTCAAATTTGAACTGATCCAAAAACATAACAAGCTATTCGTATATACGTTAACAGCACATTTTTCTTCTTCAGCCGCTAGTTTATGTGCCGGAGAACCATTTCTTTTCTGTTGTGTGTTTTTTTTTTCTTCTTCTCTTCTACTTCTTCTGTATTTTTACCAATGATGATCGTCGTCCGTCTTAGTTTAGCTTGTGTGTACAGTGTGTGTATGTTTGTTATTATTATTATTCCATTCTGTATGTTTCTTTTTTTCGCACACTGTGCCTCTTTCGATTCTCTCTCTGTCATCATTTGCTTTGCTCTTTTTCCCTTCTGCATGTCGAATTCGTTTGCTTCTTTCGAGAGTTGCGTCGCTTCGGCATTTGGTCCGTGTGTGTGCGCACGCGAACGAGCGAGCCAGCCAGCCAGCGTGCTTCTCTCTTCCGCTGAGCAAAGTTGATTTCAATTGCCGTTTGGATGTGCGCGCGCAACGGCACTTACTTACTATGTGTACCGTGGCTGTTTGGAATTGTCTGTATTGCGCTTGAGATTCTTACTCGACGAGCTGGGCGATGAGCAGCAGCAGCACCAACTTCCATTTGGTATTGATCACTTCTTTCATTTCAACTTTTACAATATTTTCATTTCATTTATGGTTACGCTTTGATGGTGTGTTCTCTTGATGCTATTTGTCGTTTTTTAAGCGAATATTGTATTCGGATGTGGCTATTTGATGGTGTTTCACAGTGGCAGCATGCTTAAATTTGCTTATCTCATCAATGTTTCATGCTCAATAAATGGTGCTCATCTTTTGACCGCGAGCCATTTCATTTACACTCGCCAATTCATTTTTTGGCCACATATTCATTTCAGATCGAATGGAAGTGATAACACACAGAGGTGATGTACGCGCTAATGCGCAACACCGCTACTAATTTCTTTATCTTTGGCCAACGCGAAAATAATCATTTCATATACATCATTTTTCCTACTTATTTCCCATATTGATGATGGGGGCCCATATTCATTCGCCAAATGTTGTCGATTTTTTCTTTCGTTCAGCTGTTAATTGCTATTCTCATCGTGCATCAAACACTGATCATTCCGCAAGTCACTCGGCACTCCGGATGGCTCTTTCTTTCCACACTTTTGCCATTGCACTCACGCACTAGCACACATACGCGTGTGCGCTCTCTCTCTCTCTCTCTCTCTCGGCTCGTCGTCGCTCAAATCGGCATGCATTGAAACGGAAGCTAAAAAGTAAAATATCAGTGTCGTGCACGGACTCGTGCCACTCAACTTAATCAATATTGTCGTTGTCATCGAACTATACACCAAACTATTGACAAAGTGACGAACGATGCCACTGCCGCTACTGCTGCTGTTGACGATGATTCTGACAATATAGGCCACAGAACCAATTTCAATTGCAATGAACGATATACTTTTCGCATCTTATCACCTCATTCTAATCTCCGACAATCATTATTATTGATGCGATTGATGGTGACTTAATTTGCGCCAATGCCAAACGAATGCTTCCTTTTTCCTTTGACATATCATAAAAATAGAATTATTCTCGTGATTTGGTTTTTGTTCGTTGCAACTGCATTCCAATTACCGGTTGCTCTTGGCATTGTTTATTGTTGTTGCCTTCTTTTTTCCCTCGTCGTCTACGTCGTCGTAGTCGTCGTCGTCATCATCGTTGTCGCTGTTGCTTTTTTTTCTCATTGAGTTTATAGTATTTGCTAACGATGGTGTACATTTCGCAAAACGAAACAAAAACAAAACATTAACAAATAAATAAGCATTTTGTTTCATTTTGCCAGACATTTCTCATTCGGATATCATCAACAATGTTTAGCACATTTAATGGCTTATCCTCGCACGTCCTCGCTGTGTGTTGAGCCCGTCGCCGCCGTTGTCGTACCCGCAAACAAAGTCAGGCACATCTTCAGTGATGTTTTTTTTTCACTCAAAAGAGTGAAATAAATTATTTTTAGTGTCCATACACAATAAATATGAGCAGTAATCAGACATGTGAGAGTGTATGAGAAGAGAGATGAAGAGCAAGAGAAGACGATTGTTTCGATTGCGAAGAAAACACGGACGATGAAAACCGCATCATACGAATAGGCAATGGGATTGTATTTAAAATTCATTCGAGTATTTAAAAAAAATGCTCCTCGCTATACGTTTTTCCCTCTTGGATTTTGATGCATTTTCATTTGCTGCACATTCCATTTTGTAGCGAATGTCTTTGCTGCCGCTGCTGCTGCTGCTGCTTCGATCGCCTGCTTTTTCTGGTCGATAGAATGTCCAAGTATATTCGTTTTCTTGAGCATTGGCTTTTTGTTTCTCGCTCTCCGACTCTCAAGTGCTAATAAAAATTGTTTCACATAAATTATCTCTTAACTTAAAATGCTTCAGAGTTTTGGGATGTTTTTTATTGTTTTTTTTTTTAATGCTGTTGTCCAATCCAATGCGATTGCAGAGCAACCAACAACAAAATGTGACATAGACAAATGAAAAATATACTCCATAAAATATGATTAGGTGTTGTTCATTTGTTATCGCAAATTGGCCATTTTCCGACGTGGCCGTACAAATTTATTAAAACAAAAAAGGAACGA
Source organism: Sitodiplosis mosellana (assembly GCF_009176505.1). NCBI lineage: Eukaryota > Metazoa > Arthropoda > Insecta > Diptera > Cecidomyiidae > Sitodiplosis > Sitodiplosis mosellana. The sequence goes on from NW_022601438.1 coordinate 7,074,611, forward strand.
TCAATGGACGCGCGCGTTTACCGAAACATGCATATCATTGAAACATTCTTGAATTAGAGAAAACACAAAGAGCAAGAAGTTAAGTGTGGCTTTAGTCGACGCCGCCGACATGTTTCTTCAATTTGCAAATGGAATTTAGTTCGATGCGATGGAATTTGAGCATTTAATAAATTCATGTCGGTGATGGTTTTTTTCCGTTCTAATTGTATTGTTTCTAACCGAAAATCTAAAATGGACGACAGCCAGACAAGCGGACGCATTTCATTGAACCTCACCAAATTATGATTTATAAAATTTATGCAAATTGATCTAGAAATTGACTTTGAAAAATCGGTAAAAACAATGGAAAAGAAGCCGATAAAAATGCGATCGATCGAACGAGCAGCAACAAAAAAAAAACACACACACGCTGAACCCATATGCAATGCGCGGTTTGCCTTTTAGGATGCTTGCGAGCGCGTGCAGCTCGTTCTTATTTGAATCCATAAATTCAATGCGAACAAAACAGAAACCGAACATCTTAGACAGACGCACCGCTGTGTCAGCATGCTTCGGTCCGAATTCCGTTCCATCTCTCTTTCAATAAAAATTATATCGGCCCTTTGCTTACTAATCGCCGAAAATGCCATGAACATGTCAAACTAACGAAAAAAATCACGGAGAACAGAAGAACGTTTTAATTTTTTTTCTCTCGTTCGTTCGCCTGCCTTTTTGTTTCGATCAACATTCCACGTTCCTATTGTCAATTCTAGGCGTGGTGGTGGTAGTGATTCAGAGTGCGCTGATCTTTTGATGCGCAGAATCGCACCAAGCAAACACACAATCATAAGGGAAAAAAATCGTGTCGTCTTCTGGTATGCAGCAAAGAGATGAATTGTTTGCAAAATTTTATTTTAACATACCTTTTATCGATTCTATGAATATAAATTGTGCAAACATGCGTATTCCACACTGGGGACCATCAATAATGACCGCTGCCGTTTATGAGAGCCAAACCAAAGTCGGTGTTTGTCTGCGGCCGGTTATTTATGCGTTTATGTGTGTGTGTGTGTGTGTGTGTATTTCGCCATTTCGGCCCATGAATCCGAGAGAGAGAGAGAGATCGAGAGAAAAACGCGGATTGCACCCGCCGCGCAGTCCGAATGCCAAATGGAAATGTTCCATTCAAATGAATTAAAAGTTTGCTGTTTTATTATGTGCACTAGCATCAGGTTCGGCGCCTTTATGCCAATATTTATCACTTAGTCTTAGATAATAAAACGGGCACCGGAGACTCATCCTCATAGAGTGTGTCTAATGGAAAATATGGCCAACAGTCAAGAATGCTGACACAACCAAATGGCCATAAAATGAAAGGGAATTAATTACGAGAAAACAGCGTTTGCTTCATCGTTATTTTCAGCTACTCTCCGGTCATTTAATGCGTTCAACTCTCATCCGATAGAGATGAAAAGAAAATGGACAAAAATGGCGCTGTTTCATATGTCGCAAAAAATCAATTCTCTTTACATTGTAGTGGTGTTGTGCAGAAGGATACTTATTTGAATTACAAATTAACTGAAAACTTGCGATGAAAGGAAACGCTTATTAGCAGCGCGCTTGTTAGTTTAGATGGTTGGCGCTGCATATTTATAACAGCGCCCGTTCGCGTTTGCTGATTTAAACGAAATACTTTATCAATTCTAGACGCCTAAAACATATTTTATGTTGAGCACATAGTGACGTGATAACATGACTCTCTCTCGCCCGACGCAAATCAATACCGATCGTCGTTGGCATATTTCCGTATTCGTCTTCTTTCCAAATAACCATATTCATTCACACGGTCAACGGCGATCATCAGTTTCAAGCATGCTATATGCATATGAATTAGTTCTATTCGAAGAAGAAATTTAACGAAAAAAAACACCACACACTTTTCGATTTCAGAAATTTCTCTCCATTTTGCGGATCAATTTCGTTAAAGGTATTTAAGTCTTCTTCTGTCGTTTTTTTTTTACTTGACTGAAAATCGCGCATATTTGTGCTAATGAGTTACACAACGGCAACACAACGCATTCCAAAGCAGACAGACGGCGCTTCTATCACGAAAATTCGATGATGATCGTAACACTTTGAGATAAAAATCGGTAACAAATTGAGATGTTGTTTGTTTGTTTTTTTTTTATTCTCTTCGTTGTTCCTCATTCAATATGAATTATCCCGTTTAAAATGCCGTCTCTTTTGAAATCGAAAGAGAGTTAAGAAAAAGTGTCGAAAAGTCACTATTTACCGGCAACTGATTTTTCATTCGGTGTTTTGAAATGCTTTTTCAATTTGAACTAGAAACGAAACTGGTTGCACTTGAGAATACCGGTCAATATACACGAACACGAGTTGTTGTTGTTGTTCTTTTTTTTTCTCCATTTAAATTAAGAAAACCGAAATAATTAAAACATAATTCTGAGAGCATGTGTGATATTGTATAGATAATGGCGTGTTCGCACCGCTATAAACAACATTTCAATCAAGCTATTCATTTTGAAAATTTATTGACCAAAGTAAAAAAGACAAGAAGAAGAAGAAGAAGGTAAGAAAATAAAGAGCATCCGAGTAAAATGAGTGGTGAGATGCGGAACAAGAGATATACAAGTGCTCAGGTTGAAAACTTGCTTTCTTGCTTGGCGATGCTATGATGCAGCAGCAAAGAAAAATATGGAAAAATATTTTGTGAAAAATGAAATGAAAACCTATTGACCCAAAAAGAATTTAAAGTCGTTTCTTATATTCATATTTTTCTTGTTCGTTTCTTTCATTTATCGACGCTTGTTCTTGCATACAGAAACGAAAAGGAAGAAAAAAATACGACGCAGAAAAGAATGTTCTGTACCATCATCAGCATGTGAATATGAAGTGTGGCTTTTTTCTTTCTCTGTCCCCCTCTGTCTCTCGATCTCGGTGTGTTGTTAATGTGCATGATGGTTTTTCCGCCTCAGCTTTCATCGATTCAATTCTATTAATGCCTTATTTTTATTCATTGAAAATCTGGTGTATGTGCTCAAGGTAGCATCAGCAGCATCTGGACACATATGTTGGAATTGAAAAAGAGCACATAGTCAAATGCTAAGCTGTATGCGGTTTAAAAATTCAATGACGTGAAGAAAGAAGACGGAGAAGAAAAAGAACAGTGCTTAAATGACACAGCATTAAATGGTATTGTTCGGGCGGATGGAGTCGCCAAACAGGCGTTACCCGACTCCAGTGGATGAGAGCGACAATGTAAAATGTGCGCGATGTATTTGATTCGAGCGACCAACTTAAAGGAAGAAACAACAAAGTGCCGGGCCAAACGACAGAAGAAAGCATCGTTCCATTGAACAGAAACATGTTGCACGGTGTCAGTGGTCATAAGTCACCGTCGCTTTTCATTGGGATTAATCGAAATCGAGTGAGTGAGTGAATGAATGGGTGAAAGAGAGAGAGAGAGAGAGAGAGAGAGAGAGAGAGAAGTAAAAAGAATCATATGGAAAATGGCAAAACCCACGACCAGATCAGCGGACACAATCAAGCAGTAATCGCGGTTTCGGGTGCTTCTTTTTTTGTCGTTGAATGAGACCAATAATCCAAAATGGCTTTGACTCGTACACAGATATGTATGTGTGTGCGGTCGCGAATGCGCGCAATTGAGAGTCAAGAATTGAAAATTGAAAAGATGGCTTTTGACACACTCTTCTTTCTATACATTGTGTGTCCGTTTTAATTCTATATTTAGAAACGATGGAAACGTGCATTTTGAATTAACCATTATACAGGCGATTTTGTATATTTTGTGGTTCACTTTCGCGATGTAAAGAAGCGCTGGAATCACGGCCGTAGCCAGCACAAATTTCTTGGATGAGCGGAGAGAATTTTTGGGTGAGCGCAGCAAAATTTGATGATTATGAAAATGTCATTAATTTTAAAAATCGATTCTGTCTAGAGTAAAAGCCACAAATAATCAAATAATGTATAAAATGTGATTTTATAGAGATCCCAGCCCTTTGGAATTTTATTCCTTTTATTCCAAAAACGCTTCATTCACAGATTCACACTATATCACGGTGAAACACGTGATTTGTAATTTCTAGCGAATCGTCAGGATTCTTAATCCCATCAGATTCAATTTAGTGTCTGTAATAATTTGAAATTGTTATTGGTATTGTATTGCTTGAACTTTATAATATGCCACGTCAGAACTAACATATCAATTTAAGACAACGGTTTACACTGTGTTGATGTTGTCAATTTGATGCAGAAATTTCTTGAAAAACCAATACACACCACAGCCATTGTAAATTAGTTATTATCAATAGGAAAATAACTCAAACGATTCGCTAGAAATTACGTATCTACAGAAATATAGATTTTCAGTATTCAGTTAGAAAATCGTACTATAATTAGAGAAATTCGGACATTTTTCAATATAGTTGACCAATTACTTTTGCATTGATGTGGTCAAAATGTTTTTACTTTAATCATCATTCTCTGTTGTCATTTGTATCGCCGTACTCGTAACTCATGTTGTTGGTTTTGTATTGCCTTAACCCGTACGTAACTTGCCTTAACCTGTACTGATTTTCATTTTACGTACGGTTTAAGACAATACAACACTTTAATCATCATATTTGGCTTCAGTTATGTTGGTTAAGTGTAATAAAAATATAATTTGTGTAATGTTGAAATGAAAAAAAATTAGTTGCGAGCGGAGCGAGCAAAATTTTTCAGAGGATTCTTAATTACAGCGAAAACTATAGCTAAAATAATTTTGGGAGTCGAGCATTTTTAGGTGAGCTCAAATAATTTTTGGGTGAGCTGAGCTCACCCAAGCGTATGGCTGAATACGGCCGTGGCTGGAATGAGTGTGATCCGTTGGAACTGAAAGACAGGCAGAGAAGAAGTAAAAGAAGAAGACGAAGAGAAGAAAAAATACCGCCGACATCATTCCTAATAGCCGATTTATTGATTATGCGTAAGTAAATCGAATGTAAGTTAATTTACCATCAAATATTGGGTGAAAAACGAATCGTTTGGTGAAGACACTAGTACAATTTCACCCAATCAAACCGAAGGCAAGCGCGTGCACATCCAAGTGAAATCCACAGCGCATTGCTCTCTCTCTCTCTCTCTCTCTTTGCGTCCGAGAGACATTGATCGCTTACAGTTAGCTTTTGTGTTGTGTCTAATGCCCATTGAAAACCACTTCATTTCCAAACTTGTTTTTCATTAATCGTTGAAATGAATGGAAAAAGAAGAAGAAACAAAGACAATACATGAAGTAAAGACAAGAGGAAAAGAGAGAAAAAACACACAGAGACTCAATTGAAAGCCGAGCCATTTGCTTTTGTTTCCGAATTTTTCTTTTCTACTACTTTGGTTGATTTTTTTTTCTTACTCAGTTGTTCTAGATTAAATCAAAAGCGTAATTTATGGGCAAACAATAAAGTATATCGGCACTTCGGCTACTTGTGAATGCATAAGCTTCAAATCAACGTGCATACGCGTTAAGACAGACACATACAGAGAGTGAACGAGAGAGAGAGAGAGAGCGATTAGAAGATTGGTTTATTGGACAAGCACCATAAATGATAATAAATACGTTCGCGATATCACACAATAATTTCCAGGTGAACAGACACGGACGGCATAACGGATTTAAAGCTATTAATTTCGACCGTGTTCCGAGTTCTTCTTTTTCAACGACTTTCACTTCAATTTCGACCAATAAAATTCCAAGTAATGTGCCCTGAAATAATTTGGTGTGCTTAACAATTAAGATTTTACCATAGAAATTAGAATTATCGAAACAGTAGCTCGAAATGAATAAAACGAAGGAAAAAAACTCACACACACACACACACACACACACACTCACACACACACGTCTAATTTCACACGAAAGCGAGCGCAATCACTCCAAAGCTATTTGAATAATAAACGAACCGGAGACACCGAGAGAGCCACAAAAAATGGCAAAACAAATATCGTTGAGGTGAAGTCTTCATTCATGAAATACGCTTAAAATTAGCATAAATCGTATCATTTTTTTTCTCGACTCGGTTGAAATGAAAAACACTAGAAAACTAGTGCGAGCGTACACGCACTCGCGCAAAGGGAAAAATAAAGCGGTTTTTTTAAAGTATTTATTTCGGTTTGAGGCGAAAATGAATTCGGTAATGTAGTGGTCGTGAATTTATGTTTGGAATGAGAAGAGCGAGAGAAAATTGGACGGTTTCATTTGGGGGGAAAAGAAAGGAAAAAAAAATCTAATTAAACGATCTAGAAATGCTGTTGGTGGTCTTGGTCACATCGTATTCATGCCATTTGTCACGGAATTATTGCTAATAAGCTGTAATTTATCTTTTAACGGATATTATATTCAAACTACCAATTGCAAGTGTTTCATTTTCGGTTATGTATTTGCGCGATAAATTGACCGTTAATGAATTCACATTCTACAGTAATATTGACACATAAACCCATCTCATAAATTGTGTACCAAACTTTCTGTTCAAGAACATAAGGAGAAAAAAACCTGGGGAATCTTCACGGATCTCCATCGTCCTTTTTCGCTCCCTTTCTTTCTCGGCTTAGTGATAAGCGATAAAGAAAGCGCTTTATTTCTAATGATATCCATGGCCGGAGGATGGATATTTCATTTAAAGCGGCGATACAATCCAATTCATTTACACCGTTTTAATCGATTGCACTTTTCGCTAATTTCCTCTCCGTTGTTCGGTTCGGGTGATCGCAAGAAAGAAAAATGGTTTTGCCCACAGCCAATGGCAAATCATATACACATTTTGTGTGTTCAAAGTGGGGGCTGCCGCGCGCACGCGCACTGAGTATTACAGGTCAACGAACATGGGATTCTGGATGGTGCTGGCCCCAAGAGAATTACCACACAATTGGAATTCACTTCGAAAAATTCATATTCCCGATGGATCGATGTGGTATGTGCGCGCGTGCGCGCATTCTCGCAAGCGCAATGTCGACCGGAATCATAGTAAATGAAATTTTATTGGACGCAATTTTACATAAATTATAACATGCCGAGCGAAAAGAGCGCATTGGAAGCAGTTGTATCGGTTTGCTTCCACCGAATACCGTTAGCAGCGTTTGAAGATGAAGAAGAAGATGAAAAGATGTAGAAAAAATAAAATCTCCCCGTGTCTCAGTCCGAGCCCAGTCCGAAGTACCAAAACATTATAGCAATTTCACTCGCGGTGGCATTTCACAAAATGATGAATGACTTTTCATATATAGAATACATAAATTGGTAACACACACACACACAAAACATCCACTTTGTTTATCTTTGGTGCGGTCGGGGCCCCGACAAATAGATTGAATTCTCGTTGTGTGCTGTGTATATGTGTGTTTGTGCCAATTTATCCGATCTCATCAACCAAACCGATAGCGATCGCTATGCGCAGCATACTTGAAAAATAAATAGCTCAGCCGTAAATTTTCCTCGACGGTGCATGAGCGCGTGCTTGAAAATATTAATTCTCCGGCTGTCGTTTCTGTTGTTGCTACCGCTGCTGTCGTTTAAACGAAAAGTGATCGAAATAAAGTGGTTCATTTTCGCTATTGTTGTCATTCACATCGTTGTCGGTGTTCAGTGTTGGTGCCGCCAATGCCGGCTAGATTCCATTCGGTTTTTTTTTTGGCCGATGGCATCGAATTTCGAAGTGATATGTGCAAAAACTCACAAATAAGTCGTTTGATGCCTCTCTCAGCTGACACACCAGACCAATTCACGCTCGCTCTCTCGCGCATACATTTTTGCACCGATTGATTATGGTTTCTCTTTTTTTTTTCGTCTGTGTTGCTTCCTTCGTGTATGTGCCATTCTATTTGTCTGCACTTCGTGGCCGATTGTACCAACGACAGCTAAGTATTCTTGAAGCAACTGTGTCGTCGATGTCTTGTGTTACGTGGCTTAGCAACAGTCTCGGCTAAGAGAGAGAAAAAAAACACTCTCTTCGTCCATACTTTTCTACATATACCGCATATGAATGGGTAATTTCTGTGTTGCGACCGTCGAAATTTCTACGAATTTAGCTGGGCAAGAACCACACGAAAAGCGCATTAAAATCCAACTAAAATGTCATATGACTATTTAAATATCATTTGTTGGTACTTTTATTTCCTCGGGCCTTAATCTCAACGGGCTTTTTTGTTGTCGTCATTGCTACTACCACTTGGCTATCTCGCGATTGAACTCTCTACCATTTCTTTCGCTCTCGCTCGCCCATTATCACTTTCCATGTACATCATTTTCTATCTCAATCTCTCGCTCTCGTGCTGTTGCTCTCGGTTATAACAGCACATAGTATGTACCTGTGTGTAGGCTGTGAAGTTGAATTGAAATTTGTTTTCTATTAACTCTGTAAGTGTTCATGGCCGCTGTTTATTCTTCCCCTTCGTCGTCATTTTTTTTTTGTCAAACGAATCGAAAATCGTACCGTGCAGAAAATTTGCTTGCATCCATCAATTCAATGTTTAATTTTTCATCAACTGTAAATGATCATCACACGAAGAATGAAAAAAAAATCGAAAAAGTGAGAAAAAAACCAACGGCATTCCATTAACAAAGACCTGCCCTGACAGTACAATAAACAAATCACGTTTTAGTGCAAGTTAAGTACATTTCAATTCAATTGAATATGTGTGTTTTTTTTAACTTCTTCTTCATATATTCAACTTGGCTTGTTCATTTTCGTTGAGGCCGCTATTGATGCGGACTCACGCGCTTCCAACAAAGTAGAAAATGAAAAAAAAAAAACAAAATTAAAACAAGAAAGAGAAAAAAATGCGACGAAAGTACACACAATAGTTCATGCGTGCATGTAAGTGCTGGACATGTAGAGACCCCCCTACACTCTATCTCGCACACACACATACAAAGATCGAGAGTAAGTTTAGAAGAAGTAGAGGAAAGAAACAAACAAAAATGACAACTGAATTAAAAATTGTGTTATCATAAGAAGTAAAAGTGGATTATCGGCGAAAAAACGGCCATAAGTAAATTTTAAATACTTTTAATGGAATGAACGAAAATGAATGGAATGAAAGAAAATTAAATGCGAATAAATTTTTTTTTCGTAAACCGAATGGCAAATATGGTCGTGTAATGCGAAACAACACACACACACACATTCGGACTATCTGTCTAATTGTTAAACTAGAACGTTGCTTGACTTGCTTTGCCTGAATGATGATCGTTGAAACAATATTAATATCACATAAATGTGCAGTGAACAAGCGAAGTACGCACACGCCGCACGCGCACACGCTCAGCCCGTTCCATTGCTCTTTGTCCAACTTTCTCTGAACGGGCGAACCAATTTTGATTTTTTAAGCAAGCAACCACAAACAATATAAATATATTTCAAATTTCATCAGCAATGAAAACGATTTTTTTTTAAGTCAACACCTAAACAGCGCATAATTTAATTAGAATGTACATATTTATTCACTTATTTATAATGCATATCACCTTTTTATTTTTCAACCAAAAAACTGCAAACGAGTGAATGAACCTCTTTTTCGTACCCAGGTTTAATGCTCCCGTTTCAATTGATAAATAATAAATATCAAAATCGTTCACCACAAATTAGGAACGCATTTTATATTAACAAACAAAAATGACCCAAGTAAGTAAATATAACACTTAATCATTCGGTTGATTCGAATCAACAAAGATCTTTTGAGCCAACGTTGCTCCGAATCACTTGGATTCTTTGACAAAATTGCAACATTTTCGAATGGGATTTCCAGCTTTTTCTTCTTTTTTTTTTTAAACAAAAAGACCAATACTTTGACGGGAATTAAATGAATCGATTCATGGTGATTCAATCATCGTGATTGTACTAAAATGGATCAAAATGGGGAAAATATAACATTTTATGAAGAGAAAAATTTGTCCATAATTATTTTAATGTTTTTTCTGTGATCTTCAATTCGCAAAGAAAAAAATTCATCAATAATTGTAATCAATGCTTCTGTTGGTCGAAAATCGAAATCAAACGCGTTTTCCTCAATGGTTTTAAATAAGCAATTGTTCGCATCATTTCTGACTAGAATCGATCCAGCAAAATATTGATCAACTGAAAGTTTCATTTGCCATTTGAAATAGCTCTATCACAAGAAATAAATGTTAATAAAAAAAAAAACGTTAAAATAGCTCATAAAATGAGACTTTTGCCGAATCAATCGAAAAGTTTGTAAAGTTTCCAACAACTTGCGCAAGTGGAACTTGTTTGAAAAAGCTTCATGTGCGAAGTTTCATTGTTTTAGTACAAATAAACCGTGTGTACTAAATCACGTGAAACTCACGTTATCCATGGCACAAGTCCGCATCCACTTGACAGATGTGCTGTCAAACAAACTGCTGTCGAAACGCAAACCATCATTACAGCAAACTAGAATTGTGTTGCAGTTATTTTAGTCATACATTTGTGGATGATAATACAAAATTCCGAATTTTGTTTACATTGCCATAGCATTTTTATTGAAATTCGTCATTGAATTGTCAAAATTGTGTAGAGTGTAAATTGGTTGAGTGGAAATTTGCCACACAAACAACAAGAGGAGTGCATCGATGTTACCAACCAAGCGATTCAAAAAAAATTGATTGAACACATACAAAACCGAATACGGAATTGTCCAAAAAAAAAAAAAAATAAATCCATCAAAGCACCGAATGAATCATGGAAATACAAAGTGAAGCAATAACTGCGCCCGTTCAAAATGACCAAGTTGAAGAAGTGATAACCAACGGCAATGATACCGTTGCCGACGATGATGTGAATATGAATGCTTCGGAAAATTCTAGTCATCAAGTCAACGGGAGTCACAGTGAAACCAATACCGAAAATGACTGTTTGGTGCGACTGGTTTTTCGCGATAGTAGCACATTCGATGAATTGCATCAGGTGATTGGCCAATGTATACGTGATGCATTGTTTTCACTACAGAAGCGCGCCAATTTGATTGTTGAAAAAAGCGAAAACTGCGTTAAAATCAACGAGATCTCAGATGACAATGAGGAGAGTATGTTCATGGTTGATACACTGCCCACAGAAAATGCAAACGAATCCGAAGTCCCCGATTACAACTCAAGCCAACTTGAAATGCACGAAGAAGAAGCCACATCGAATGATGCTGAAGCAGATGATGGTGGCAAACCGAAGATGGGCAACTGTTGGAATTGTGGCGGTGATCACACTATGAAAGATTGCAAAGAGAAACGTGATTCGGCGGCAATTAGCCGTGCCAAACAGTCATTCATACAAAAGACTAGAACGGAACGATATCATTTGGAAGCTGAACAGAAGTACAGTCATTTGGTGCCGGGTCAATTGAGCGATAATTTACGCCAGGCACTCGGTTTGAGGTCGCGTGAACTGCCGCTGTTCATTTATAAAATGCGATTGTATGGATATCCACTAGGCTGGCTGGAAGAAGCTAAAATCAACCACTCTGGACTATCACTGTTCCATTCTGAGGTGAGCGCAGCAAGTTCCATTTTTTAATGTGATCAATTCTAACGATACATTTTTTTTTCTGTGTCAGGATACAAGCAGTGATGACAAAAAGGATGACGAAGATGGAGAGGTCGACAAAGTCGAATATGATGCATCCAAATTCATTGAGTATCCCGGTTTCAATGCAGCCATTCCATCGAATTTGATTGATGTAAGGGAGTTTTCGATTTTTTCTGGTTTTACAAAAAAAAACTTGTTAAAGATCGATTTTTTGGCACAGAGTTTCCGTATTGAGTTGAATTTGTTGTTTATATTTCGAAAATTTTGGAGAAAACTCAATTTTGGTCCGGCAATTTAAATTATTCGATTTTCGAGAAGAAGAAAAAAAAAAAAAAAAAATCGATCATCAACGGTGAAAACATGATCAAAATCTTAAAATATTTCTTTTTCCCCGATTCAGGATGGCGATTATTACCGAGTGCCTCCGATGATCTTTGAGCACAGCAAAGAAGGTTTGATTCAATCGTTGCAAAATAATTTGACAAAAACTTACAAGCGAAAGCGTCTAAAGCTTGATGTTAACGAGACGCCAGCGATAGACAATGTAAAAGGTGACGATATGGATATTGAAGCAAGTGACAGTGAAAATACACCGATGCTATTTCCGCAACCACGGCCCGTGTTGGATGAAAGCAACTCAAATACTGTAGCTGACGAAGCTTCGCTGCTCGAATTGGAACGCAGGCAAGAAGAGTTGCGAAAAGCGCTGGAAGATGCGAATTCATCTGATTCAAATTCATTGCCATCCGACCAAAATAACCAGCAACAAAACGACGATAACGAAACGCCCCAGCCAGAATCCAATGAAGCCACACAAGAGAAATCCAATGAGACAATCGAATCAAATTCCAATCAAAATAATACTGTTGAAACAGATAGTCCCGAAAGTCCAACTGGTGATGAATTCGTGACCGAAGTGTCAATAGCCGAAACCACTGCGGAATTCATTGAAACGACAGAAAGTGTAGCGATTTTGAATACTCCAGTACCATCGACGACCGGTCATTCGCGTGAATCTGTCTCTGGAACGCCGCTCATCAAACAAGTGTCACCGTTTACTCGACTACCAGGTGGCGAAATGTGGTCGGTCGGCGTGAGCGATGTCATCGATTTTGAAAATCTACCCGAAGCAACTGGTAAATATGGTACAATGAAGGGACTCATCGATAAAGTTCGCACGGTTGTTAAACGAATAAACGACGACACCGAACACGATTCGTCATGACACATTAGCGATGATAGTTAAATAAAACAAATCGATCATTGAGAGAAAACATTTTAAATTCAAATTTTGGAAATAGGAAAATGTTCGCAAAACAAAACAAAAATCAAGCCTGAATGCCAGGTATAACGCCTCTTTGAATAAAACAAATTACACACGAAATTAAAACGTCAATTTTGTTTTTTTATTTTTAAAAAAATCATTGTATTTTTATTTGTCCATCGGTTTTGTTTTGTTGTTGTTGTTTTTCAGGTGTGTTGTAATTAAATAAGACTTGTTTTGTGCTCTACATGTACATATACGAATTTATACATTAAATTGTGTTCGTTTGTGTGTGTGTGGCTGTGTGATAGCTTTAAAGCTGATATTCACTTGATGCATCTACTAATCGATTTGAATAAGATGTGCAGGTGAGAATTAAGTATGCTTTCAAAAAAGAAAAAATCTAGTGAAACAAACAAGAAAAAATTGGACAAACCGAGAAAGCAAACAATGTTTGTAGCCTCGATTCGAAAAGGGGAATAAAACCGTTCACTCGCTTCTATTCACACTTCAAACGGTGCCACACACAAAACCAATTAGTTCTTTTATTTTTTCTTGTAAATTCTAAAAACCAAACGAATTAAAATCTAAATTTGATCCACAAAGAAATAATTTTTACACAAATTTTACAAGGGTGATGTGATAGATTACTTAAAATGTACGAATTGGAACAAAATCGATGCTTAATGATAATTCCTTAAAAAAAAAACTCATGTGGTTTTTTTTTCTAAATTTTATTTTATCTTGAAGTATATAGTGACTAGCTTTTGGTCGCTCTCTGCATTGGAATCAATTGCAAACGAATAATAATTTCTTTCCCCATTTTTTTCTAAGAAAAAAAAAATCTAAATGCTTCAAAATGCGAGGCAAGCACAAAGAAGGGTAAAATTTCTATCATGCAAAAAGACTCGCATTTTCATTACCAAATTTTTTATTTCTTGAAAAAAAGAGAGAAAGAAACCAAATTTGCGAGCGCTTTGAAAAAGAAGGTATTGAATAATTTGTGTTGTGTTTGTTTTTAGCTTAGGCCAGCTTAGACTTAGAGAATTTCATTGGTAAAATTAGAGTTTATGACATATAAATTAATGCTTTTTCGTTTACATTCTATTGCTATGTTGCAGATACGTGTTTTTTTCTTCTTTATTTCATTAACGTACGTTTCGGCAATGTTTTTTTTTCCTGTTGTTTTTATTTCATTTTTAATGTACTATTTTATTTCGGTTGCTTTAGTTTCGAATTCATTTTGACATTGTATGAGGCTAATTCATTGTAAATTGGTTTTTATTTTCTTTCTTTCTGTTTCTAACTATAACTTTTATTATGTATGTTAATGTTTAATCAGTCTATGGATTGGATTTAGTTCATGCACAGTGATTATAATCATCAAAATGGATTTGTGCAGCTCAACCAAGCAATTTGGTTTGGTTTGGTGTGGATTAAATTGCAAGAGCGCACGCGCGCACGCGCGCATACATAAGATCGTTTGCTGTTGATGATGAGAATGACTGTACAATGACATAAAAAAGAAGAAATAATACAGTATACGATAACCGGCTGTGGAACTGTGTGTGTGTGTGTGATGCATGCAACATATGTATATTTGGGCAATTTTTCTTTTCACTCAATGGAAAGAAAAAAATTAATTGGTTGTTGTTGTTTTATCATTTGTCAGCCGTCCGTATCAATCGATGCTGCCGCTGCTGTTATTAGATTTGGCAAATTTTTTGAAATGTTGCACACTTCAAGCAACACAACCACCGCTTCGATGATAAATGGCGTGCAATCGATGAAAGATGACGGCGACGATGATGAAAAAGCATAAATGCACGCGCACAATTAACGATTCAAACGTTAAAGTCTTAATGCAATTTAATTATTTCTCATTATTTCATCTTTCTACACCTATTCAATAAAATTAGTTATTTTTTCTTGATTTATTTCTCGAGTGTGTTTTTTTTTACTTCTTCATCTTGAGTTTTTTTCTATTTTTCGTTTCACTTGATAGCTTTGGTATTATCGAGCTTTCATGCTACTCTCTTGATGTACGACTGTCTACATCCAATCATTTGATGTGTATGCATTTAGTAAGTTGTTTCGTTTTTCTACAGTTTATTCTTTTCTTCTCCGCTGTTTTTTTTTTGTTCTCTCCACATATTTTCACTTTTCACTCCATTGATTTCAATTTAACTATATACAAAATTGGCTCCTCATGCACCATGCACTATGCTTTTTTTCCCTTCTCCATCCTCTTCTTCTTTTTCTCACTCTTTCGTAACTTTTTCTGA
Organism: Sitodiplosis mosellana; assembly: GCF_009176505.1. Taxonomy (NCBI): domain Eukaryota; kingdom Metazoa; phylum Arthropoda; class Insecta; order Diptera; family Cecidomyiidae; genus Sitodiplosis; species Sitodiplosis mosellana. The sequence goes on from NW_022601438.1 coordinate 7,089,730, forward strand.
ACTTCTTTCTCTTTTTTTTTTGCATCATTCATAAATCATTTCGTAAATTAAATAATAGTAGTTTTTTGTGTCTGTTTTGCTTGTTGCTCGTGCGCTTTGCACGGGGAGCGTATTCGACCAAAAAAAAAACAATAAGTTAATAAATTAAACTAAATTATAAATGCTCTCGGGAATCGCATATGTTGCTTTTGCCTAAAACGTCAATGTCATTAGCAGCATTGACGTTCTACTGACTTAAAAGCATTGAAATGTCAATTGCTTTGACGTTCTAGGCACAAATTTCCGAGAGCCTTTGATTTAATAAAACATTGTTAATTAAAAAAAAAAACCTATTTCATTCTCAGGGCGGTGTTCCATCTTTCGAATGGGAATGAACCAGAGGAGAGAGAGGAAAAAAACGTAATTTAATAATGATATATTATATTATCGTTTTGATCCAAAAAGATATTTGCACGGAATGATTGATTTGTGCGGCGTGCACTGGAACTGGCTGCCGTTGCCTCTGTCTCTGCCACCGCCACCACCACCATCACCGTAACAACCAACAGCAGCAATTTATATCGGTAACAACGATTGTGCACATTTTCAATGGTCTCATGCACACGATGAGAATGAATATGCCATAAATATGAGTGTATGATGTTGTTGTTGCTGTTGTTTTCTCTCTTTCCGTCTTTCCAATTTTTTTCTCTCTTTCTTCTCTCCATTTCTTGCTCCATGTTTCGCTGTTCATTCACAGTTCTGACCATTGTTTTCATTTTCATATGCCAAAATCGCCGAATAACTGTTTTTTAAAGACTTCCTCGTTTTCTTCAAATTTCTGTGCGGTGATTGTGTTGAGTAGATTGTAGACGATGGCAAATATTGTGCATGCCGAATAAACGCCCAGCGCAATCCACCAAATGAGTTGTTCGTGTAGTTTTTGTTCGAAACTTTTGAGAACGAGCAGACCAATGGTGAGGCCGGCCAGTGCACCCGTTAAATGTGCAATGTAGGAAATGGACGGCGCGGTTGTCGGTTCGATTGCATACCGTGTATAGATGGCAAAACCCACATCACATGACGCTATAATTTAGGAAAATACACAATAGAAGAAGAGAAGAAAAAAAACATTGATTAGAATTGCGTATGTAGTATGTATGAGAGAGAGAGAGAGAGAGAGAGAGAGAGAGAGAGAGAAATGAAGTTGAATGAAGAAAAAAAAGGGTCAATTGATCGATATATTTTTTTTCTTCCATTCAAGCGAAATTCTAGTGAAGCAGAAATGAGAACGCGCACTAGTTATTCTCTCGAATTTTTTTTCTTCCTTGTTCGCATATTATTTTCGCATCGTATGCACGATATATGTTTACTTACCGAAAAGAAAAATGCCGACAATTCGAATGATGCCATAGTGCATATTGTTGTAGTTCAGCATGACATTAGCTAAATGTGCGGCCAGAAGAGCGTACACACCACCACTGGCACCAACTAAATACACTTCCGGATCGAATACGCTGGTGCCCATCGAACCAGCTAATACACCGGCCAAATAGACGCAACCGATGCGCGTTGAACCATGTACCATTTCTAATGGTAAGCCCACCAGAAGTTGTACAATTAGATTGAAAGCCAAATGAAACCATCTGGAACCGAAATTAAAGTCGAAAAGAAAAGAAAAAAAAACGAAACAGAAAAATTAATATTTGGTTTTGGTTTACAAAAAAAAAACGAAGTCGATTAAAACAATGCCGAACAAATTTATCATACAACAATACAATTCTCTGGTAGTCAGTCAGTCATTTTTTTTTCACTTCAAGTTTTTTTCTTCGTTTTTAAATGCATTCGAAATGGAAATTAGTCATTTTTTTCCCTCTCTATCTTTGCACTGTGTGTGCGTGTGCGTGCGCGCGCGCTCTCAATTTTCACACAATTTTTCAAATCGAACGTGAACAAATATCATTAGTTGTGGTGTGAAACGGTTGGACGACGAATAGTGAGGGAAACAAATGAACATGCAAAATGCAACTGACACCATCGATTAATGTTGTACAAAAGAATGTGTTACGCTTTAAAGACTCGCTTATTTTCTTTCTTTTTCTTTCATTGTTATCCATGTGTAACTTACCCGGCATGTAAAACCATATAGGTACCGAAACGCCATAATTCCTGCCGTTTGTCGGGCCGATAGATGAATAACGAATCGATCGGAATGGGACCGGCCGGTTCAAGTTGTCCTGACATCAGCGAATAGTATGCAAAAAATCCCAACTGTCGGAAGAAGCAAACGGAACGAACGAACGAAAAAAAGAATTCTTATTAATAAACCAGAACCGTTTCGGTAAGACCACTTAAGATAAAAAAAGACTAAACAAGCATATTGCACCGAAACGATGATGGCGTTTCTAGAGCTTTGTCGCAAGTGCCAAATAGCGTTGTTTCAACCAATAAATGTGATAACGAAAATGTATATCCAAAGAGAAAAAAAGCCAACGAAGTAAAAAAAAGAAACTTGAGATGAGAAACTGTATCATAAAATATACATTCACTCGTGCCGCTGATCGCTTTCGGTTGTTGGCTCATTTTGGCACCCAGAAGAAACAACAACAACGAAAAACCCATAAAAATTATTACGCTTCGTGGCCGAAAAGATGATATGATTTTATTTGGCGGCACAAACACAACTCACATTTCGTGTCTTTTCTCTATTCATCTATCTCGTTTCGTCTCAATTAATCCGACCAAAAAAGACGTAAAATGTTGTTTTGCGGTGCGTTTTCATCGCACTTTTCATGTGTTGCAGTTCCGATTCGGCAGAATGAACTGAGTTAGAGAGAGAGAGAGAGAGAGAGAGAGAGAGAGAGAGAGAGAGAGAGAAACAAGAGGGAAAAATCGACAACGATGATGAAAATAATGAACACACGCGCTCTTGGTGCGAGCTCACGTCGAGATCGTTTGTTAATGCTTGGCTTTTTTTATAATTCTTTCTTTTTGGTTGGTGAGCCGGTGTGTGCATCAACTTTTATTCGGATAATTACAGGTCGATTTTGTTTAATAGGTAGCAACAAAAATGGAATGGAAAAACTATCAGCCCATTCGCGTTCTCTCTGTCGGTGTGTGCTTGTGCACATGTGCTCACCGAAAATTGGCCAAAAACAGAAAAAAACACCACGTTCGTTCGTTCGTTTGGCTCATCATTCTCGAAAATGTGCACGTACGCTTGTGTATCATAGCTGTACACCATCATCATCATCATCATCAAGAGGCCGCATTCCGTTGGAAAATGTTATGTTAATGCACGGGGCAATTTTGGATTCGATGATGAAGTCTTTGTGGTGCTAAGAATATGAACGACAATGTCGCTTTTATCGAAGCAAATTGATATGCATTTTTGTCATTTCTCTCCTCCTCTCTCTCTCCCTGCGTGTGTATTTATTTGGGCCATCTCTTAGCGCCACACAATAATTTCTCGTCATTTTCGTGTGCCACACGATTCATGACAGTCTCATTCTCATTTGAATTTTCGTCGTCGCATCGATTCGATAATTGTGTACTTTGGCTTCGCTTTATTGATATATCAACAACATTGTATGCATGTTTTCAATGCAATTCCTAGAAAAAAAATGCGTTAGCCGGTTGTTGACGTGTTTTTTTTTCCTTCACTCAGCTCTCTCTCTCGATCGCGGTTGTGTTTTTATTTGTGATTCACTAATGCAAATAGTGCTTTTCCGCGCACGCGCTCAAACAACATCGTCATTACACATTTTGCATCGAAGTATACACACCTTCGAAGAATTAACCGAATTGAATGATGAATGAAAAACGGGCAGGAAACAAACAAATGCACAGACACAAAACTTGACCACGTGAAAAAAAAAAACAACAATTTTGTTCAACATACTTTTTCGATTTGAATTATTGAATGTATTAAAAGTGGTTTTTTTTCTACTCTCTTGCGTTCTTTTCAAAACAAAGAATGCATGAAATATTAGACGAAGTTGGGCGAGCAAACGAAGGAAGAGACGAACCAGAATGGGAAAAAGAAGCAGAAATAAATTATAATAAAATATGTTCAAAGAAGGTGAATAAAAATGCGCAAGGATTCAGTTGAATGGGCAGAACGAGCGATTGACATTAAGGTGTTGATGTGCAATGACATTCTAAACAGGGGGAGGCAAGCCAATTTAATTGAAAGAATGTCGATTTACATGCAGACCGGCCATGGTCTATTGTATTAATTGTTTCCTTTTTTGCGCACTTGCGCTCTTTTGTGAGAAAGGAAATGCGTATTTCTTTGTTTAGTACTTCAAATGTGCTGCTCGTATCGGAGGTGAACAAAAGCAAATGGGAAAAAACGACAGAGAAAGAGACGAAGAAGATGTTTGCGCGCAGCAAGTAAAGACTCAACGAATTAATTAAGTGTTCTTTGACACTTGAGCTTGCACACAATCATCATTCGCAGCTAGAAGTGAGCGGCGCGTATTTCGGTTTGTTCACTAAAAAAAATGTGCACAATTCATCCAAACAATTAATCATGCGATGCGATGTAATCAGTTTTCAAGTCGGATATTAAGCAATCAGCCGCAATTTTACATTTCATCGCGTTGTTTCAATTCCGAAACGAATCTTAAGTGTTAATGCACAATGATCGCACGCGTTGTAAGCTCGGTGCATTAGTCGAGTTGCCGATTTGTTTTTTTTAGTTTGCATGCATAAAGCATATCAGACTTATTAAGATAGTCTCATCGTACGTTCGTTCAAAACGCCGCCGTCGTCGTCATCGTCGACATCAACCACGCATTTCCGCTGCAAAAACACACTCACGACAAAAAAAAAATAGAAAGAAATTCGCTGGAAATTGTCGATTCGTTGCTGTGTATGTGGATATGTTTGAGTTGGTATAATCGGTTGTTATGTTTCCTCGGCTAATTAATCGATTTACGTGGCCCATCCTTAAAACGTTGCGTTCGTGCGTTATTGCGATGAGGCAACATTTTCAAAACATTTAATTATCGGCAGTGTGTATTGCTCTCTCTCTCTCTCTCTCTCTCTCTCTCTCTCTTTCAGGCCATTCGTTTGTTGTTCATCATCATTTTATTTTCTATTGTTTCATTTTCGGAAATTTCACATTTCGATTTCATTAGACAATCAAATTAGACAATCTTTTTGATCAAAATGCGTAAATATCTACTTCTTCTCTTTGGATAACATTTTTTCAAAATATCTAAAGAAATAATTCAACCAATATTCGAGCGCGAATCCAAATTGAAATGACAAAAATTACGTATTGCCTTACGGCAACCGCCGTCGCTCGAAAACTGTATTGAATTGAATATAAAACAAAAAGATGATGCGATTCTTGATTAGAATCTTACCTCGATTATAGTGATCAGCAGTATGAACAGCGGTGGCGGACAACATGAATAACTGTCTGCATAATATTTCCGGTCTCGTTCCTCCGGTAGCACTTCCATTGCAATTACGTGAACCATTCTATAGGAACATTTTTCGAAAAGAAGCACAAGAACAGAGAAAAAAAAAATAAATAAATTTACAATTAAAAAATTGATGGGTAAAGAAAGGCAATTTTTCAAACCAACGGCCAACTACCAAAGATAAAGAAAAATTGTTGTGCACAATATGCTTTCTATTTACTACTAGTAGTGTGCCTACTGCCTGGTTGTTGCTGCGCTTGCCACAAAATGCTTGCCCGAGCACCACACTCGGCTAAAAAATTCTGTGTTTTCGGTGTCGACGATTTCACATAAATTGAAACATATCATGGAACATAAATACAATGTTACATGCACGGTTATAATTCATTTAATGAGTGCACCGTGTGGATGGTGTGCGATAATTATATTATTAGCTCGACGTTTTCCACCGTACAGTGTTTTTTTTTCTTCTTTAAAACTTTTTTTTTCGTTCGTTAGTTCATTCGTTTGTTTTATATTATTATTATTATTATTGCGTGGAATGTATTTTGGACACAAAACCAAATGCGCGCCCGTTGAAGATAAGCAGTTCATATGTTTTGTATGAAAAAAAAAAACGAAAGAAAGAAAAAATCGCATCAAGTTCCATGCAACCATTTTTGGCCGGGGCTGCCGTCAAGGCTCTAACACCATCAGTTAAATGTACCGTTACGCCTTGAACAACCGAATTGTTGAACAAACGACCGAATGAACGGAATAAAAAAATATTGTGTTTATTAACAATTTACAACGCAACTACTTTACATTCACGATATTATTTCTTTCGCTTTTGTCGCTCGCTCTCTCTCTCTCTCTCTCTCTCTCTCTCTCTCGCTTCACTTAATGTTCATTTACAAAGGTTGATTATGTGAAATGAATTTATGCTCGGTCTGGCTAATTTTTAACACTTTGTCGTCGTCATCTTAAAATGCAAGCGAGAACGATGCCATGCAACAACATGTAACAGTGGGAGAAAAACAACAACAATTGCGGAAATAAAAAAGCGAAACTGATTTTTAATGCCACTTACCTTTGAAATAGTGGTTGGTACTCGTTTATAATATGAAAATCGTTCTCAGAGCAAACTTCGCGATCTCGATGATGAACGGCACACTTGAAACTGCGTGATCGCTTACCGCTCATCTGTAATTTTGAAGAGAAAAACAAAACGCGTTTAGTTAAATGGGCTTTAAAAAAAAATTATTTCAAGTGTAAGTGAAGAACACTTAATTATATAATCTATTAAATTTTCTCATTTAAAATTTAATGAAAAAAATATATAGAAAATTATATGATAATGTTTGGTATTTGTTTAAGTTAAGTCAAGATGTTGGTGTTACAATTAAATTAATTAGCTAAATGAATGCAGCAAACGTGGTTGTGCGCTGCACATCGATGTAACGCATTCAGAGTGTGTACGTGAATGGCATTAGATAATGGACGGTTACATGAGACTGTTTTTTTTTCTATGCAGCACCGTGTGGACACGAAGGACTTCATCTTAGAAAACAAAAGAAAGGTTGAATATCTTCGATTGTTGTTTTGTAGAGAGCGGTCACATTGGCACCGGTCGCTGCCGCCGCTACTTAAATTCCATTTTCAACGTAAAATGATATACGGTGATGTTTTCGGTCTTCTTATTCAATTCAATATCATGTTTCGTCGTTTGTTCACTCTTTTTTTCATTCTGTTGGATAGAAAATTCGCTAGAAAAGCAGCAAAGTACACACGCACAATGTCAATTACAACCATACGAAATGAGACCAATGAAAAGAATTAAAGACTTTGAACTAAATACTCGGCAAACATTTTGTTTGTTTTGTGTGTGCGGAAAAAAAATAAAGAGTAGTCGCCAAACTGAGCAGAGCAGAGCAGAGCAGTAGCAACAGTAGTAGAATATACAAAATACAACAAACGCGCATTGCAATTACATCAGTATGACGAATTAAATGGATGAATGTTGGTATTTAAAGGTAGGATTTTATGTTGCACGATTATAGTGTTGTGCGCGCGGAAAAAAAAGCATGCGACTTTGGTCATTCAGAGGGAGACACAGCTACATACACCATACAGAAGTCACATTACCCAATTTCTTATTTGCATTTGGTATATTTTCATGGCACGCGATGTACGGCATTATGTTTTTATTTTTATTTTTTGAGTGTATCTATCTTCATTCCACGATTTTTGTTCATTCTTTTTCGTTGCCATCGTTGATGATGACGACGACGACCATTCTTTGTGGTACATTTGAGAATGTGTGCACAATTTTAAGCCCTGCTAATGATATTGGTTTTTCACTTGAAATTCTACACATACGGTTGCATCAAGAAAAAATAATGAAACGAAACGAAACGAAACGAACACACAAACCCGTAGCAATTCACGTGCTAAAATGTGCTCATATCACTCACAACAAACAGCAGCAAGTGAACCGCGAGGCTTTTCACATTTCGATTTGAAAGACACAACAAAAGAAACTCGGCTGCAATGGAATGAATTATCGAAGGTACTTGCTTCGAACATGCCCGAACCCGAACAACAAACTGCGAGACTAGAACACAATCCGCCAAGGTATTTATTAATAAAGAGAGAAGAAACAAACGGTGGTATTATTTCTTTTTTTTTCTTCTTTTTTTTTTCTTCAAAAAGGTGAAAAACAATTCGAAATGTGAAAAATTGGAGTGAATTAATGTGAAATAATAAAAAAAAAATCAGAAACATGCACAACACACACACACACACCGAGAGAGAAAATGATCAAAAAATGGAACGCACCGACAAAGCATGAAGAAAAATAAGATTGTAGCAAAATGCTGAAACAAAACTCAAGCCATGAAACCAGTGTATATGAGAAAAATGTGTAATTGGACGCTGAAATTTAATAAGTACAAGCTTGTGCGTTAATATGGGCTAAATGTTTGTTGGTCTCGTGCACATTGGCCTTTTTGGCCAACGTTGAAACAATACAAATGGGGGGTCAAAAATCACTTTGCCATCGTTTCGTTTCTTTTCGAATTTTTTTTCTTCATTTCTTTTTGTTTCTTCGTTGTCTCGCCGCCACGCTCAAATCAAACTGCACTAAATAAACAATTAATAAACAAATTAGCATAGACATGTGTGTGTTCGTTTCGTGTCCATCGCATTCGAAATGCGAGAGAGAGAGAGAGAGAGAGAGAGAGAGAGAGAGAGAGAGAGAGAGAGAGAGAGAGTGAGAACCGTATGCAGAGCAAGGCTTGCGATTACATTGCTGCTCGTTGTTTTTCGCATCTAATCGAAACCTGCAACAATGGCCACATTTTTCGAGTGGTTTTGCATCGTTCGTCGAAATTCATTTCTCACGAGAGAGCGCGCTCGAGTTGGAAAAGTATGCAGAGCTGCGTCACCGTTACCACACAAAGGATGCCATTCATTCTATTCAACGATGTGTGATTGGAATTTTTGTGAATTGCTGCTGCTAATGCTGCTGCTGCTGTTTCCATTTTACCCGTGTTAACTATGAAATACGGGACTTTTTCAACACGCTAATGCGAATTTATTTGGCATTTGGCTTTTGTTTTCGCAAAAAGGGAGAGAGAGAGAGAGAGAGAGAGAGAGAGAGAGAGAAATATGCTCATACACTCGTATACTCGAATACACAATCCATTTTGCAGATAAAAGAGCATAATTAATATTATGCTATGCATTTAAAAAAGTTTCGGTGCTCGGGGAGAGAATGAATGTGTGAACGGGTTTGCGCGCGCGCAAAAGAGTTGAAGCGGCGCTTTTCTTGTTGTTACTTTTATTTTCTCGGTCTCCCTCTCTCGCTTCTCTTGATGTCTTTGAGATTATATGCGAATGTTGTTAGCACAGCAACCAAGCAGCCAGCCAGCCAGTCACCTGGCCAGCCAGTCAACAATGGAAGAGAGAATGTCGATGGCGAGGGAGTAGGTGTTGCATTTGGCCAAAACAAAATAATTAGTGAAAATGAAAATATAACGATAAACAGTGCTCTGACCGGCTCACAGCACACAAAACGACGAAGAGATCGCATGGTGAACAGGGAATGTGTGTGTGTGTGTGTGTGTGCGGGAACCACCGCAAGACCAAATTGAATTGGCCAGATATCGCAATAGCAGCGTGTTCATTTTGGAATTGCGTCTTGCGCAAGCTGTCATCATTAGCAACATGCACGAGAGGAAAACCGAGTCACATCGATCGATCGAGAGAGTGAGCGAGCGAGTGAGTGAGATAGGAGAAGAGAGAAAGAGCGTCGATGACTCGACCACAAAATGAAAATACCACAAAGCGAGAGCGATCTAACATGTAACGTTTGCGCGCATGATCATTCGCCCAACCAGCCTAACCAGACAAAGATAGTGAAATGGTGCGACAGAGAGAAAAAAAAGAGCAATGTGGAAAAAGAAATTAATGCAAGAAATTCAAAAAGCAAACAATAAAACAAACAGGAAAACAAAACAAACGATGGAAGCACTCTCTCTCTCTCTCTCTCTCTTTCTCGGTCTCGTCGTTTGGCTTGAGCCACAAAGTGTTGGAGTTGATGTTTGTGTGTGTATACACGTTACATCGGTTCATACGATCGACTCTATAATATACAATATCCATACAACATTTTTCTTATTTCATACAATATTTTTCTTTTCATTTCCGTCTCTTTCGCGCGCGTGCGCGCGCTACCTCCGCGCACAGGTCGCGCTTGCTCCCCACATGTATATATTTTTTTTATTTATTTTTTAAATATTTTAGTCTAGGTGAAAGGAATTCGTAGTTGTTCATTTGTTTTTATGTATGTAGACATTTCTTCCTCTTCTTCTTCTTCTTCTTATTATTATTATTCTTCTCACTCGAAGAGAGAAAAAAAAATGAATGTGTGTATGGTGCGATTGTCTGAGCGTGAGATTCTTGCAATTGTTTTTCTCCTATATGCTTTTTTTTCTTCGTCGTTTTGAAAATATAGTTTCTCTCTCTCTCTCTCTCTCTCCGCTTTATTTTTGTTTTTTTTATTTTTTAAATATTGCTCGATGTCTCTTCAGAATCAGAATGAAGCGAAGTTGGATCATTTCAACAACATGCTTGTGTGCTCTCTATCTCCCGATTAAACTATAGTTAATCTGCCCGTTTGAAAATCGTTCCCGAGTGTGTGTCGCTTATGTTTCACTCGTTGCTTGATTGTAAGCTGCACATACAGGCTCTTTCTCTCTCCCCCTCCTCTCTCTCTCTCTCTCTCTCTCTCTTTGTGTCTCAACTTTTCTCGCTCTGTCGCGAACTTACGTTTTCTTCGCGGTGAGTGTTTTTTTCCATGGCAACATTGCAAACCACGGTTTGGTACTAGCAAATGTTTGAACCAAAAGAACAACCTGTTTGTCTATGTGGTGTTTTTTTTCTCGTTCAATTGAAAATACACACGGAGCAAATAGTATGCAAACGAAAAAGACGAGAGGAGAAAAGCGACGAATGAAAGAAAAAATAATAACAACAGCAACATATACAAAACAGCGCACTCGTCGCAACACAATGCATCAGCACGTTTAATACAGAAAAGAGAAGAGAGCGCAAAAAAAACACAATTTATTCCACATTATTTTATTATTTCTGATATATTTATATTACGGGTTGATAGTGTCTTTCATGTCGTTTTCACATGCACTTATTATATGCTCATTGTAAGTATATTATGCGCTTGACGGTGGCACTATCTCTATAGCTACTTCTCTGTTTCCATCTCGTTCGTTCGTTCAAGTGTGCGTGTACATCGGTAGGTCGATTCGGATGCTTGAAAATTAAGAGCCTAACGGAATTGTAAACGAAAAATTCCGAGCCCGCGCGCGATCAACTCACGAAAGGCACATTGTGGAGAGAAAAAAAAAACGAAAATAAAGGAGACAAGCGAGAGTGCGAGAGATATTTTTCGGCGGTTATGGAATGTGTGTTGTTGTTTTGTTTTTGTTTTTTCAGGGACCAAACACGCGGAATAGATAAAAATTGAGCAAATAGACCATTCCATTGGGTGAATTGTAGTCACAAAACAATGAAATACGTATGTTATGTCTACATAACACACAGGAAATTGAGCGCACACAATTTGATCATCGGTCCAATTATCGGCAAATGAGCGAGAGCAAGCGAACGAAGTGTATTACGCTACATTTTGCCATTGTATTTAATTAGCTTAACTTTTTACGTTGCGACGATCTGCGACTCTACGTTACACGCCGAAAAGACAACAAATACCGCCGAAATAATCCACGAGCAAACAATTCCAAATGACGATCAAATAGAGCACATTGAATCGAAAACCAAACAGAAACTGAGTAAAAATGAAGAAAAAAAAAACAGAGACACAACTGAAACGATATAGAGAAAAGACCATCAAAGATAAAAACAAAACCAAAAAAACAAATATGAAAAACAGAGCCAAAGCGATGAGAACTATGGGAGAAAGAGACTTCAACTTTGCCATTCGTCATGATGATGTACATACACGTACATTGTACACTCTCAGATCGGAAGACAAAACAAAAATTCACACACATTATAATATACATATCTATATGTTATAATCAAGAGACGAGTCATATTTTGTTCATTTTATTGATATTTACATAACCATGACGCACAATGGAATGTCGATCTTTTGTGTGTGTGTGTGTGTTTGTACAATGTTGCCGATATCGAATATGATGACAACAAAGTGAATTTATTCAAATTCGGTCGCATCTAGCTGAATGCACGTTCTCTGTGCAGAAAAAAAAAGAATTAGAAACAACAACAGAAACAAATCGCTCTTTGAACGTGTGTGCAGAGTTCATAATCCGTTGTTTTTTGAGTTCACGCGCGCGCGTGCGCCTGAGCAAGACTGAATGCGCCCAACGAGCAGCTCGAGCTAACGGCCACTCTCACACTCGACCACATTGCAAACGCGTTTCAATTACGGTACCTCAATGCAAATACCCGGTGTTTGTGTGAATATTTGCCAAGTCAAACAACAAAACAAAACAGCAGAAGAAAAAAAATTAGAAAAATGAAACACTTTGTTTCGTATCGAACTCAATAATTTTGTTTGCTTCTAAAAAAAAACGGAAATTTTTTCACCAAAAGTGACAAACATTTCCTTTCACTTGTTTCACTGCTGGAATATTATTATTATTACTTGTTTTTTCATCTATTTTCTCTGCCTCATTTTTGGCTGGATTTTTTTTCTCTCTTTCGGTAATACTTCAGGGAATTTGAGTGCAGAGAAGACGACGAGAAAAAAAAGAACTACTCACTCACGAAATGCTCGCATTAAATAGAACAAGTATTTTATGTTTTGTTTGTTTCTTTCATTCGTTCGTTGGCTGGTTCATTCGTGTGTGTGTGTGCACGTTTTTTTTTCCGGGGCGCGTTGAAGCGCCTGTTTCTACGTGATGCAATTTATTGCATGAATGTGAAATGATACACCGCACACTGTGCACATGCCGAAGCACCGCCAATGTTGCTAGCTGCTGTACTTTGTGTGTGCACTGGGTGTTAACTAATCGAAGTGGAATCGAGAGAGAAAAAAAAAACAAGATGATGATGATATTCAATACTTGGTTTTTATTTCCGCACCCAACAGCACGGATATCGACCGATTTTTTCGGAAACTATTATAAAGCATATCCTTAAAATGTGTGTGCGTTTTTTTTTCCTTTCTGAAGATATCCATTCTTTGAGATCATACGCATTATGGTGAATTCTTCCGGAACGGATTTGATATTTTTTATTTCCATCGCATTTTTGAATGAGATCTGTATGGCTGCTAGGTTGTTGTTTCTCTTCTTTTTCTTTCTGCAGGAAAGGGGAAACTTCCATAAATATTTTTCACAATCCACTTCAAATGTGTGGTGGTGTTGGTTTCATTGAAACATTTATCAAAAATTTCATTTTTGGATTTTCTCAAAATCGGCGATTCATAAACGCACGGGAAAGAAACACCGTTGTTTCTTTCTTTCTTCAAATCCGCCCAAAATCGATGATCTCATCATTTGGATCAAGAGATCAACATTTCATCATGTGAATCAAGAATGCGTACACAATGAATCGTAATGAAAGTAAATTGATTTGTTCAAATGATTTCATTTGGTTCGACTTTTTTCTTCTCTCCCAGCCTTGGACCGAAATTTACGCGCAACATTTCATCTGTTAGCAACAGTGATCACATGTTCATTCATAAGCAGCGGCAGCGGCAACGGCCACAAAAACAACAAAACGGCGACAACGGCACCAGAGAAAGAGCACAAATGATCATTTTGTGTCATGTGTTTTGAATCAAGCAATTGCTGGTACCATGCACAAACACATACACACACATAAAGAGACAGAGTGAATGAGAGAGAGAGAAACTTTTTTGTGTGTCGTATGGCACAAAACAAGGAAACATTCCATGCGAACGACCGACCGACCGACCAAAATAGTGAATACAAAACATCGTCGTCATGATTTCGCGGAATTTCGCATCTACCCATATTCAAATGACGGTGACTGCGATGCCGACGACGGCGACAACGGCGACAACGGCTGATTTTCTACTGCAACGATATGACTGCGTGCAAGGTCGTTGTTGTTTTCGATTTTTATTAATTTTTAATTGTGTCATTCATTCATCACGCAGACACACATTCACTGGTATTGTAGAACGCTCGATATATAAATAGCGCAAATGAAATACACCCAGTGTGTTTTGGCTGTACACACATTTAGATGCAGATGCGTGCCAATTCACAGCCTGAATGGGATCGTGCAATTGCATATGCGGAATTGAGTCAACCGGCAGGCCCATATTGCAGCAGCCATTCAACTTGCAACAGCCGTCGATACGATATACGATTGAATCACAGTGCACAACCGCCGCCGCCACCGTCGTCGTCGTCGTCGTCGTCGTCGTCGTCGTCACCGTGCTTTACGAGAATGTTGAACTTGTGCTGCTTTTCGCACATTTGCCAGACCATTTGAAGACGTGATAAATGGGCATTTTTAACTCTCTTTTTCGTATGGTTGCCACTGTGTGTGTTTGCCGACTTTTTTTTCTCTTCTTTTCAATTCGATAGTCGTTTCCATGACACGACATAGGCTGATGCCAACACTGGAAAATGGAACAGAAAAAAAAATGAAGCGAAAAAAAGCAGATAGCGAGGAAAAGAAACACACACATCACAGAGAGTTCACGAATTGTTCGCGAATAAAAAAGCAATAAAAAAAAATTGTGCCATTACAATCTAGTTGTGTATGCAGAGGAAGTACACAAAAGAAATGCGTTCTATTTTTATGGCTGTGGTTTGTTTCGCTTTTCACCGATTTCTACTCGTTATTGCTGTTGCAAAGTTGCGTGAAACTTGGCAGTATACTTTTTTTTTTGATTGTCATACAATTTTTTTTTTAATTTCATTTTGGATTTTAAAATGTGCTGATTTCACAGCTTCGTCGATTTTGGAATTTCAAAATGACTATTTATCTCTGTCACCGGCTTTTTCGTTGCTCTTTCTTAATCGTACACGGTAACGAAGCAAGAAAAGAAAACACAAATCGAAATGAAACGAAAGGAAAAAAAAGAAACTATCTCTCTGCCTCACGGATGAGGCGAGTGAAGTTGGTGCAGAGAATTTGCAGCATGACACTTATAAATATCCAATGCATGGAATAATTGGTTGGGTGACATTGAACAAGCGTGTAGCGCGCAGGATATACACAACGGATGCAATGGGAAAATAAATGACAATCCTCTCACGCATTCCACGATCGCAAATTGGTCTGTTGCTTGGTTGTACGTTCAATCTCCGCATGATATGCAAATGGCTATATACAAATTTTTCTGCTTTGTTTTTGTATTTGGAATTTTATTTTTTTTATTCCGTGTGTTTACTCAAAACCAACACAAAACGCGACACACACAAAGCGGCTACACACGAACAAAAGAGGCAAACATACAGAAAGAAAGACGAAAAAACAACAACAAATGGAATAGAATAGAATACCAACAAATGAATGCACAGCGAAAAAAAAAAACAATTATGATGTATTGTGATCAATGAAGGAAGAAAAGGCGTGAGAACTATAGCAAATAAATAAACAAAAATATATATCAAAAATGTAGCGCACTAGAGTCAGATAGAGAAGGAGAGATAAAAAGGCAATGCGCGAAATCTCTTAAGTGACAACGAACGACGACGACGATAGAGACAGTGACAATGACAGCGACAGTCGTCGTTGTCGTCGAATGGGTTCGTCATGTCGATGAGTCATGATCATGAATGAATCTGATCAGTGTATAGAGAGAGAATGAACGAAACGAAACGAGAAAAAAGGCACGAAGCACACACACACACACATTGCGAACTGTGGTGTAATTAGAAAATGAGCAAGAGACACCGGCAATGTCGCGTCTCAACATGCGCTGACACTGTGCGACACTCATTCAGGGTATTTCCCTGATCGTGCCTCGTACTAGCCACAAATATTCACATACACATTGTCACTCATGGTGCTCATTCTGCAAGCGGAACTGCTTTTGTGCATGAAAAAGCAAGAGCAGCAGCAGCAGCAAACCAAAAACAACGTCAGAAATGTGATCGACAAAATATTTTGCATACGTAATTGCGCATTGCTGGCTGCACTTTACTTGTTCCATGCTTCATTCCATCGATGTCGAGTGGATACTTGAACACTATAGCACACTTGGTTTTATGGCTCGTTTTTCTGTGGCATGCGTGTACCTTTTTCTGTATTGTTTCTTTCTTCTGGCCGATTGTGTATTGCTTTTTGCATTGCCATTGCATGTACGCGATTTCTGTGTGTGTGTGTGTGTGTGTGTGTGTGTGTGTGTGTGTGCTTGGAAGCACGTTCAGTGCACTATGCAGTCATTTCTTTAATGTGGATCGCATACCAAACACACGTTGTCTGCCATTCACTTGGAATGATTGAATAAATCACTGTGTGCCGTCATAAAAGCCAAAGAAATATGCGTGGAACACAGATCAATATCGAATAGACGCATTACAGCTCAACAATCTACAATCTATAATGAACAATGAACATGCGACACTCACAAAAAAAAGAGTAACAACAGCAACAGCAACAGCAATGCAGGAACCATTTAGCAGAAAAGAAAGAAAGAGCGTAGCGATCATTCGATCTGCTGCTGCTGCTGCTGCTGCTGAACACGGTGCAAGGCTACGGAGTTACATGCATCTTTGACAATTCAAATCAATCAATATATGTGGCATTTGTGATGCGAATGACGCACATCACTTTTTCTTTCTGCTGTTGCTGTTGTTGTTGTTGATGTTGAAATTGTGTGGCAATTTTTCAATCATGATCTGCAGCGACACGTCATTTATTCACTATTTCTCTCTCTCTCTCTCGGTTCGGCTGTCATTTGCGCACGGCGCATCGATATCAATTTGGATCTTTGTGGCAAAGAAATGAACACATTTACTCGGCATACACGAGTTACAATAACAACAGTCACAAAAAAGACGATGCATCGCAAATGCTTAATCGAAATAAATGTTTTACAGAAATCAAATCGCATGTACAATTATTTTTGAAAGTTGGAATGCGAAGCCATCTACACACCGACGAAGAAAGAAATAACCAATGAAAGAGATCGTAGCCATTGCATGTGGCGATTTGTGTCTCGGCAAACATTCGAAAAATAACAATAAATGTAAACGAATCAGGTGCGCGCGCGACACTCAATAAATTTTCGTACACATTTTGATAACAACAATGCAAAATCAGAATGAAGTTAAAAAAAAAAACCAACAACAAGCGGCGCACAAAATTCTATTTTGCCTTCTGTGTGAAACATCATCATAAAAATGTGTACAAGTTCAAAAACGAGTGATAATGGAAAAAAGGGGAGCAAACACTTCATTTAAATTCTCTTGCCGATCTCCGCTCTCGGTCGGAAAAGACAAGAAACGACAATACGTTAAAAAAAAAACACACACACACACATCGACTGAAACGATGAAAATAAAACCAATTTTCTTACATTATCCATAAAATGTTCGGCGAGAAAGAGCTACACATTTTTGCACAAAATGCCACGGAACGAAAAAGAAAACGCACACACATATCAGAAGAGAGTTGAAGAGAGAGAAAAAAGCGGCTGGCGATCACAAAATCATAACACTGAACATGCATGCGATGAAGAAGAGATGCATATATTCAGGTTTATTCGTCGTTGTCTGTATCTCTGTGGCTGGTGATTCTTATAAATGTTTTTTTGTTGTTGTTACTGGGCGACCGCGCGCTGTTCTTTGTATTATCGTTATTCGTTGCTCCTATGGTTAGTAAAATTTAAGAGCTTAATCATCATTCGACATAACATGGACGATGACGATAAGAGTACACAAAAAGAGGGTCTTTGATCACCACTTACATAGCAATCTATATAGCGACAGAAAAAAAAAATCACGAAGAAATATACTCGTTGGCCAAGCGAGCGAGCGAACAAGAGAAAGAGAGAAGCAGTCGCGCGCACACCAAAAGTATCCCAAATGAAGAGAAAAAAAGTGCATGGGCTACGCGGCGAGCGAAAAAAAGGACCGACAACCATATTTCGGTAATTTATTGCATTTTTCTCTTAATTAAATAATTCGAACTCTGGCGATACATGTTCGTGTTAGTTCTCGATTGTCCGTTTTTTTTTCTCGGTTTGTTTTGGTTTTGTTTGATACAATTTTTTTTCTCTTTTGATTCTGCCCGTTGCTGTCGTTTCTTGGACCGGCTCATCGTTGTTATTCTCTCCGTGTTTTGGCTGCCCCATCTGAATGGTATGTTGAAGTTATCGGCTATTTCGTCGCTACGGAAATATGACGCAGAATAAGAGCAACATCGCGAATTACTCCGGCACCAAACATCTCACTCACTTTTTTGTTGCCGTTGTTATGCACTCTTCTCACATCGATTTCAAAATATTTAAATGCATCTTTTCCATTTTATTTCTACGGAAAAAAGGCAGAGAAATGATATTTTTTGTAATGTATTCGGTTCTTTATCATGTTCGCCTTGTTGTGTTTTTGCTTTGTTTTCTTTTGAAAGCGAAAGAAAAACACACACACATTTTTTTTGGTACTCATATTTGAATTTCGATAAAAAGCGGCCTACAAATCACTCAACACGTTGAATGACAAACAACACGATGATTGCGCACAGCACATTGCATACTCATCGTTTTTCCGCAGAAAAATGTACATCAAAACATTTTCCAAACGTTCTGGTGTGTATTGTAAAACCAAAAATAACACACACACACACACACACACACACACACATATATATATATATATATATATATATATATATAATTCATGTTGGAAAACCTTGATCGTTCGTATAATTACGGCTGTGGCCATTTTATCGATCGACTTTCATTCACTTTCATTCGATTGCCGGCTACAAGCCCGATTAAAACTTGACCAATGAGTTTTTGTTCAATTTTGAAAAATTTAATAGTTTTTGACGGCATTTTTTTTCTTGGTTTCTCTTTGTTTTACGCCGTAATTTCATCCAATTAGAAAACTTAACATTCAAACTAAAACAACGTGATTTCATGGTTTAACCCAATGTTTTTTTCGGTGTTATGTCATAAATGCTCAAATTAAATTGACCAATTTGATTTGAAAAGGAAAAACCAGTGTGCGCATGCATCATACCCATTTACATATAGGTTTTTCATATTTCTCATTTTGTTTTTGTGTTTTTTTTTCATTAACCATTACACAATTGAGTGTGATGGAACGTGCGTGCGCGCGCCTTCGAGATGATAATAGGTATAAATTACGTATATATATATATGTATATATGTTTAATTTAGTGCATAGGAATTGAATAAATGTATTTGCACGAATAACAACAACAACAGCGGTGAAATGAAGGTAGAAAAAAAAGAACAGCGAGACGTTGTGTATATGCGTGTATCGGCGCTTCAACTTCGCAATTTATAATAAATGTTTTGTTTGGTTGCGTTCGTGTACGATTTTATGTTTTCGTTCGCCGTGGATGCCATATTTTTCAAGTTTTGTTCAGTTACTTATAAATTATAATGTTCTCGCTTAGCTAGTGCAGAAAAAAAGCAACATTATAATTCATCATCGACGAAAAAAAACAACAACAATAAGAAAGGGAATCCGCACATGAAACGAACGAAAGAACGAACCGGAATATAAAAAAAAAATCAGCAGCCAACACACGCTAGAGTAAAGTCCATACAATTTCAATGAAGATTGCGCGAAAGGAAAAAAATTCGGTGCATTTTGTTGAAATTACAAATTCGGGGTTTTCTCGCCCCGTATGCAAGCGATTGCGGTTTCGGTGCATGTGTGTGTGTGTGTGTGTTTTTTTTTGGTTCGTTCTCGTTGCTCAACATCGATTGATCAAAACGATTTCAAGTGCGCTCAGATAAAACACAAAATTGCACACATCACGAAAATTGCGGCAGCCGAAACTGTGCATAAAATTCACCTGCTTGCACGTTTTTTTCTTTGCAGCAGCAGCAGCAGCAACAACAATGCAAGCATTATAAAGAAAAAGCGACCGAGTAACACACGACACACATCAAAAGATGTTTCAGCATCTGTTTGGTGCCACTCGATTGCTTACTGATCGTCGCAATAATGTTTTCTTTTTCTCCTTCTTATTTTGTCTTCTTTGCTTTCGTCGTGTGTCTTTTTCGCTCTCTTTCTGTGTGCAGATTGGTCGATGCATGAACAGAAAAAAAAAATGAAGAAGAAACACGGCCATCGTTCGTTTTTTCGCTCTTCAGATGTAATCGATTTCAGAATAGTGAAATTGATTAAAATGGACAAGAAAAGAGGATAATTGCCGCTGTATGTGTGTATATGAAAAGAGAGTTTTCAGTTTGATTGATAATGATAAGTGGACCCAATTATTTTGTGTTCTTTGCTTCGCACAAAATTACCGCAGCAGAAAATTAAATCGGTGTGAAACGATAAAGTTAGCTCCGGCGAACAAGATCTTGACTCAGAGTATTTGACAGCGTGCGTTGTGAAAACTCCATTGAAAATTTTACTGAATGAGAGTGATGTGCATAGAGCGAGAAAGACTCTGACTTGAGAGAGAGAGAAAAAAAAGAAGGTGAAAATGACAATTATAGCAATTGGCGACGTTTGTGACACGATCCTTTCAAAGAAGACGAAACGATCGTGTTCGTTTTTTTTTCTTTTCAATTTTTTTCCTCGCCCAGCTCCAACAAACAAACGAAAGTGAATCAACTATCAAATGAATATAAACGAGAATGAATAAAAAAAAAACTGCATCAGAGAAAAGAATGAGAAAAAAACGTGACATTAATCGCCTTAAAAATGAGCACACACTATGCATACGGATGGGTGTTGTTTGCCTGAAAGGATATGTGTCGGTTGTCTATAGCTACTCACTAATCCGAAACGGTACAATGTGCACAGCCGTCGGCAAAAGGTGAAAAAAAAATTTTTCTTCGTCCACGCAATATACAATCGCTGCGCGATGAGCAATCGCAATACTCAATCCAACCCAACCCAACCCAGAACGAACCCAACCTAATAGTCTTGCCGAAACGAAAAGTTCGTTGATCAACAGCAAGGAGCAAGAAGAGAGAAAAAACCCTTCGTGAAGCCAACGACACAACAAAGGAAAATTACACGCACACATAACTATCGATAAATTTTGCATAAAACCGCAAATAAAAAGCGTTGAATAGCAAACATCAGGGCAGCAGCCGAAGAAAGGAAGAATAAAAAGAATGAGTCTTTCGTCGTTTAAGCCAATGAAACGGTTTACTACGCATGATGACAGTGGTCCAGGTGCTTTGAACAGTTGATTCGTTGCGTTCGGTCTTTCTCTCTCTTCTTTTTTTTTTTTAAATGCATATTCCATTTAATTCTTCAATGGTTCAATGTATGGAATACATACATATAGAAAAAATATGCGAGAAAAGAAGTAAACTGGGCTGCCGAAAAGCTTGAATGAAATACAGAAAGAATTAAAAGGAATGAAATTGACCAACCGAATGGCAATGATGATCGGCGTCAACTTCAAAAACAGCTGCTATCACTTGCACAATCTTTATGCGTGTGTTTTCTTTTCTTTTTTTTTTCTTTCTCTCATTTTCCACATATTATTTTATTACGTTTTTTTGTGTTATTGTCCATTGGAATTATTAAATATGCGCTTGCTGCAAATTGTTTAGTGTGTGTGTGTGTGTGTGTGTATGTCTGTGCCTGCATTGTTAGAATGCGCACTTTTCCTCTTCTCTCGTGCTTTTGTTGGCAATTCAAACACATTGCGGATGTGTGTTATGTTCACAGGTCGTGTGCGGAATATAACAAAAATATGTCATTCAACCGTTTTTTCGGACCAATCGAGAGTTGTTTTTTTCTCTCTCTTCGCATCTCAGCTTCTTCTCGATTGAAGACAGAAATGCGCACACAATCAACATTATTGATGTGTGTTCCTTGCATTGTGACATTGTGTCGCATGGTTCAGTGTCTAAATTTGGTCGGTTTATCGATTGTCGTTACCGTTGTTTTTTCCCGGGTTAACACACAGAAATTTATTTTCGCTTCTTTTCTTCTTTTTTCTTCTTCTTAAGAAGTGAAAAGAGTATGACTGTTTTTTTTTCTTCAATTTTATTTACGTGGAAGTACGGAAAGTGAGGCGGACGTAGGTTCTATGAAACATACACACAAATTGCGGTTTGCGCGAGAGATTCAACGTCGGCGGCGCAGTGTGTGCGGCTTTTGTTGTCTAGAAATAAATAAATATTGAAAACTCCAAAGCGAAACGAAGCCAGCGAACATTTTAAATTCCAAAAATAGACAATCAGTTTGACAATAATTTTTTAAAAGCAATTTTACGGGTGTTAATCATTTGTGAGATTTTTCATTATGCGCTTTTTTTTTTCTTTTTTCGTTTTCGTCTATCTCACAAAATTATCTCGTTTGCGTTGCTGCTTGTTTTCAATTTTTGGTCAAATACAACATTTTTGGTCCGAAAGCAAAAAAAAAATCGATAGACGAAACCGTTTGGGCTATCTATATCTTGTAGAGTCGTTGGTGGTTCTCTCGAGTTTTTGATGTGTTTTCGGTGCGTTCTCGTTAATTGCCTTGTCGATTGATCGCTTTTTCCCATTGATGTTTGTTTGTGGTTCGCTTGCGCTCGCATTCTCTCTCTCTCTCTCTCGCTAGATTCGATGAAAGGCCATGGTCCATAGACACATGCAACCACTTTTTTTTCTCTTCTTTCAATAATCCAATCTTAAGCTCGATTAGATAAACGATATTTAATATTTTAGGTGGAATATCGATTGAGAATTTGGACAAAAATAGCATTTTGCCATTCATAACGAGTAGTATCGATTGACAGAGATTAGGTAAATCGAAAGCGTTTACCAACCGTTTTTTTGCACTTTGTTCATTCTACCTCTCTTATCCATGTTCAAATTTTGTTCTCTTTTTTCTCGATTTTGTCGAAAATAAGGCGGTTCAATTTTGTTAATCAAATTATTTGACATTGAAAACGGTTTTTTCGTAATGTCATAAATTAATCCACCAATGAACAAATAAACCAAGACAACATGCAACCAATTTCAATTGCTTCGCATACATTGTCAATGGCGAACGACAACGGAGGAAAAATCAAATATTTTGGCGACCAATTCCGAAAATAAAAAAGAAGAAACTTACCCATTTGATAAATGCGTCTCGTGGTGAGCAGCACACCAATAAAAATAAAATAAATTCGAGAGAAAAAAAAAAGTATCGTTTCAGCCGACAAATGGTCTGCCGACAGAATCCATTGCAGTTCAACAACCGGCACAAACTATCGATTTGACGTTTAAAGTATCGTTCTGTTATCTCTTTTTTTCTCGTGTATATTTCTATATTTTTCTTTTGCTTCAACTGGTCGGTGTTTTGCGATTTGTGGGTTTCGTTTTGGCACACTCACATACACTCACACTAACACTCACACACCACTCGAACTCGACGAGATGCTGTTGCTGCTGTTGCTGCGATATATAAAAGGAATATCACAATAAATTCCCAATAAAGTAAATCTTTTTAATTTTAAGCGATAAAATCCGAATTTGTTGTGCCTTTGAACAAAACGAATCAGTCGTTGCTTTTTGGTAATACTTCTTTTCGCTATATTTTTTTTTACTGTGAATTTTCTATTAACATTTATTCAATTTCACTGTGATTTTATTGATTCAAAATCGATTTCAGTTCAAGTATGTTCTCTCAATCTCGTTTTTTTTCGGTTCTTTCTGTATTGTTGTCATTCCACACGACAACAAATATTCAGTGCAATGGTAATCGATGCATCAACTTGACTCTTTGGCTTCGACGAGAGCGAGTGAGAGACAGATATGATAAGGGATTGAGATGACGTTGGTTGGCTGGATGGTCGATGTGTTTTCGCGTGCGCGTGCGTTGGGTAAGAATGCCGCTTTGTAAATTCAAATAAATTATAACTTGACAAATTGATTCGCTGTGTAGCGCATAGCTGAGTAATCAAAGCAAATTTGCCGTTATACGCGTTAAGTGTCTGAGTAATCGTTACTCTCCTTTTTTTCGTCTTGTTTTTTTTTTTCTTGCTGGCTGTTGCTCTTCAATTTGTTTTTATTATTCTCTCTTCAATGGGTTATTCGGGCTGCGTTTCTGTTATTCGGTATTTAAATGTCTGCTAAATCACATTAAACAGATTTATAAACAGTGTTCTTATGTGTGTTTTGTGTGGCGCGCGTTTTTATAACTTTAGCTCCTGAAGCTGCGTTTTTTTATTGTTGCCATTTATTCTAGCTTACACTTTGGTTTTCCACACTCATGCACACAACACACTGAATCATTGCACAGCAACAATCCGAGTTTAAAGAATTCAAAACAACGGAATGGAATTGCGAATTCTTACCATTTATTCTTTGATTCTGTAATATTTATTACTATTGTCACTCGGTGCCTTCCGCGGAATCGCACCAATAAAATCAAATCAGTGTCGAAATGTTTTGTGCAATTTTGCAACAAAATCATCAAAATATTCCCTTTTTGTGGCCGTTGTTCTGGTATCTTTTTTTCTCTTGGATTTTTCCAACTCTTTCTCTATCTGTGTGTGGCTCTACTACGAATATGTGTGATTGTTTATTAAAAATTTCTTTTTTACTTCATTTGAATTTGTGTCTTCGCTGGTTCGATGGTTTCGCCCACAACAAAAAATCTTGTAACAGTACACTGGCACTGGGACGTTTAAGAACAACAACGCGCGACGGTATGATGATGATGACTACAAGATATTGTATTGTATATATTGGTTGTATATATTTAAAAAAAAATAAATTTCAAACGATATTACGACGAGAACGAAAATATGTTGAAATACAAACAATTCGTTTTTCCAGTCACTGAGACGTATATGAGAGACGAACGTGTATATTAGTAGTATTTTTTTCTGTTATTTTTCGTGTCAGACAAGATACGGTGCGCACTACACAACCGGATCATTCGACGATCTAAACCGAACTAAATGTACAACTGAAGCGCAATGCTTGACTTTAACAGAGAGCTCTCTCGGCATGCCACTCTACCTTATGAACTGTGCTGTGTTGTGTATATTGGGTAGTTTTCAGTGTTATGTTTTGCTTTGCTTTTTCGCTTCGCTCTTTCTCATTCTCTTTCGCTCTCTTTCTCTCCCTCTCATTCGTTCGTTCGTTCGTTCGTTCACTCACTGTGTGTCCGCATTAGCGGTATGCGCTCAGTATTGTGTGATTGTGCACACGGTACAAAAACCATGCCGTCTCACTGTTGTGTGTGGGAGCTATGCGACTTTTTCTTTTCGATTTCAATCAAAGTCATTCGCATAATGTGTCGTTGCTGCTTGCTTCTTCGTTTGTGTTGTTGTTGTGTTTTTTTTTTCTGGAGCAAGAATCAGAATCATAATTCTCATTCACAATTGAATGCGAATTCGTTTACAAACGGAGATTTTTTTGGCACAAAAGAACCCATCCATTGTAGAGAAGCACTTTTGGTAAAAATGAGGAAATCATTTTGAAGAGAGAGAGAGAGAGAGAGAGAGAGAGAGAGAGAGAGAGAGAAATGTACCAATTTTCTTTTTTTTCGTTTCTGCTAAAATCCACCGGCGTGCGTTCGATTGCCAAACAGTCGCCTCTGTTACGAATGGTAAAGCGGTTTTTTTGCTTTTGTTTATACGTTCATCGCGGTGCCCCGTGTCAGAAAGCAAAAAGAATTCAGGATTGGTGTCTGTGCATAGCGGCATAGTTGCATAGCGACAACAACGGCATAAAAAACACCACATTGCTCCAGTGAACGCGTCTGTATTTACTCTCCAAAAATGTGATGCTCTCTTTCTCTCTCACTCTTCCTTCACTGTTCTAGTCGGTTCTATTTTGCCTTCGTTTGGTGTTCTGTGTATGACATTGACAGTGCGATTTCATTTTCGCAGTTGATGCGAATGATTGATTTATTGTCCGATATAATCCCACTTGATCGTATCATTTCAATTCAAAATGCAAGTGTGTATTTTGACAAGGAAGCCAAAACGGCTAGACGATTTCAAAGATAACTAAATTCAATTCGAAAAGGATTAAGCAATTTTACTTCGAATCGATAATGGGAAGTAATAAACGACTTGAACAACCGAGCAACAAAGTATCAAGTATTTTCTGGGGGGTGATAATGAAGCTAAAGCGAAATGTGTGCTGTGCATTTCCGAAAGATTGTACAAAGAATGATTAGGTTTTTGCAGTGTGTACGGTGTTTATCGTATCTCGCAATGTGAATGGTGTGCGCTCTCGTACGGAGAGAGCGAGAGAATAATGAACGAATGGCCAAAAATAACGAACAGAGCAAAGAAAAAAAAAGACGAAATATAAAAGAGAAGCGGAGAAGTAGAGAAAGAACACACAGAGTCAGAAACGGAACAGAGAACGAACGAACGAACGAAAGGAAGGAGGAAAGAGAGTCAAGGCGAATATCGGAAGAGAAGCAGAATCACACACTGCACACAGTCCAGTGGAAGAAGATCATGATGAGCGAAGGGAATATACCGACTAATATACGCACAATAAATAAATACAAACAAACGAGCTACCAAACAGCTTCAGTTAACGATCCAGTTTGAATTCAGTGAATGAAAGAGCACCAGCAGCTACGGAAGCACACACAATTCCAAACAAAAACCCAATTTGACGGAGAGAGAAAGAGTGAGAGAGAGCGGAGAACGGAGAGCAATTCCATGTGTGTGCCTGTGCATGCAACGCACAAACGTATTTAGAGAGTGAGAGAGGGTGAACATACGAGAGTGAGCAACGAATTGAAGAGACAGGACATGTGAGAATGTGAATGAGAGCGAAAGAGCTGGCGAATATGAGGAGAATTCAACAATTCTCACGTACACACGACCAACGATGAAGACTTGCTGGAGAGGAACTGAAGATTGTCTGCACAAGGTGAGTGAGTACCACAGCAAGAGCAAGAGAGATCTGTTGTACTGTGTGCCGTATCTCTGTCTGTGACGGTTCGTTCATGCATGCACATGTACTGGCCGAAAAGAAGAAGAGAACAAAAAAAAACACGGACACACATATTCGAAATGGTACGCACAATGCACACATTAATCAGCTTGAATTTATGCGTTCATACCTACACACAAATTATGATTATTTCGATCCGATCCGATCCGATCCGATGCACTGGCTCCACGTCCGTTCTCGTTCCTCTTCCTCTCAATCTTCCTCTCTGCCTGCTCTCTCTCACTCTCTCTCTCTCTCTCTCTCTCTCTCTCTCTCTCTCTCTCTCTCTTTGTGTGCACATACGTGCCAGTACTTGGTAAAATAATTGTCACAAAAATTGCCATCGTGTTATGTGTTTTGCTCTTGTTGCTTTTTTTCGCTGCGTACTGTTGCTTTTTTGTGTCATATTTTTCTTCATTGGACACGGACATGGGCATGTATTTATTTGTATCATTTCAGGCATGCGCATGATTTTTCGCTCATTTTTCTCTCTCTTTATGTGTGTGTGTGTGTGTGTGTGTCTCACCCGGCCAAAGGATTCGGAATGAGGGAAAATGCTGACTGACGATCACAACACACCGACACGAAAACAATGCCATTCAAATCGGTACATGATCATAAAATTGATATGCTGTTAAATGAACATACACACACACTCACTTTGTGTCTCGCATAACTGCACGAAGATGCCACCGAATACTTGGAAGTGATGGAAATGTGTAAGTGCACGATGAATCATAAGATTTTAATACTCACGGGGTCTCTCTCTCTCTCTCTCTCTCCCTATCTGTTTAATCAATGAATGGCGTAATTTTTCGATGGAATATCTACCTTATGATAGATCCTTATGCAATGCGACTGGATGATACGTGGCTGGCAGCCAATCGAAATTACTCTAAAATAATTGAATGGAATTTCATATTCAGTTTTATTTCCAAACCCACAAGAACATATATTTTGTTGTCTTACTTTCGCCTTGGAATGCGCGAGTCATAAAACTTTAAATCAAAACCGCACTCGCGCGCGTACTCATTTATTTCACGTGAACTTTGCGAAGAACGACGAAAAAAAGAGATTAACTTGGCCACAATGGAAAAATGATGTCAACGATCAGGTTGTTTGTGGAATGTTCTCTCTTCTAGGCTTAGAATTAGAATGCGGTAAACAATGTGCGACATAAAATACGGTTTTCGCTTTGATTTCATCCGAAATGGTAACAGTTTTGTTATTTTTTTCTTCTTCTTTCAAACAAAAAATCACAACGTCATTCGCCGCGCACCGGAGTCATTTCGTGCATTTAAATGTCCAATAATTACAGACGTGTCTCTCTCTCTCTCTCTCTCTCTTTCTTACTCGCTGGCTGGCTGGCTCTCTCTCAAAACCAGCGACCAGCAGAAATCATCTAAACGATTTCAAAGAAATTACCCATGTGTACGTTTTTTTTTTCCTCTACATTTGAAAGACGGCAATAAATAAAATTGCTACTTCTTTTTGGGCTAAGAAGCAGAATCGCACAGTAGAAGGCAGCGAAAAAAAGACACACACAGAAATTTACATTTGCATTATATTCAAAGTCGTTCGCTTTTTTCCCTTTAAATACGCTTAGTGATTAGACTAATGAATAAATTTGTGCTTACTCTCTCTATGTGCTCATGTGTCGAGAAAAATGATCACGCTATTCGAGAGAATATAGAAGTTGAGATGAGCTGTGTGGCAGCGGCCGCCAGCACTTAACGGCACATTACAAACGGCGAACATATCGTGCACATCGAAAAAGATGACAACGACGGCGACAATGGTGAGTGTATTGTGTGTGTGTACGCGCGTGGAAAAGTGCACATCGAACAGAAAAATTATCATAAAAACAATTATTTCTTCGAAATTAGAGTATTAAAGTGTATATTGTGTGCCCACAAAAACCGAACCATATGTGAATACAATAAATACAGAAAAAAGAACAAGCCAAAAGCCTCTTTGTAATGTGTGCGCGAGCGCGCAAGCGACAAGGAAAAATCGTACATTTACGAGCCACACACACTGATTTTATCTAAATAGTATCGCGTTTAATTCATTCGCGCTTACAACCGTTTTTGTGTTGCCGTTGCTGCTTTCTCTCTCTCTCTCTCTCTCTCTCTCTCTCTCTCTCTCTTCATCGTTCTTTGGTCGGACCGGGCAGAGAAGAAGCTTTTTTTACATATTCAGGCCGCTTTGCTTCGTGTTTTGTTTTTCTTCTTCTTCTTTGATTCGGTTTGTTCGATGGCGAGAAAAAGAGTAGAAGATGCGCGACACACAATAACCAGATAAATATACGTGTTTATATGCCATATAAATTACGCATAGAATTTAATAAGTAGACGAAATCCGATGAGTGTGCAGCAAACATCCCAATAAATAGCATCATACACACACAAGAGAGCGAATGAATGAACGATCGACGGACATAGAAAGAAGAGGCCAAGAGGATAACGAAAAGCTATACACACACAAACTTTTCCACGCAGCACTTTTTTTTATGTGGTTCACATTCATTCATGAAATCATTTTTAGAATATAAATTAGTAATATACGTTTAATTACGTTGTGATTTTCCTCGGCCCCGCCGAGTCATTATTATTTTGGCGGACAAGAGCAGCAGCAGCAAAGATTGAAAACCCAAGATTAATGTAGTGAAAAGAATGAAAATCTCTCCCGAAAATATCTTGAGCTCAATGCAGCATAATCATGAGCGATAATAAAGCATCCATAATTAATTTATATTTGAAGATGGCAACGGCAGCAAGAAAAGAAGCTGCAAGACCGTGTGAGAGAGAGAGGGAGAGAAGAAGGAAAAAAAATGCATTCGATGAAAGCGAGATCAAGGCTCATGAATAGATGAAGATTGTACCAAAAGTAAATTTACATTCGTTAAACGTTCACATTTTTCGGCATTCAGTGTTGTTGTGTGTCGGACGACACATACACAAAGTGGGGAAAAATGTGGAATATCATCGCACGTTTAACGTTATTATGCTCGCGTCGACGGGCATCTTCACAATATTTCAACCAACAACATCCTACATATGATGACGATGTGATTAAAGTAGGCTCAGGTATGTTGCTGTGCTCCACTCAGTGTTGTTGTTTCGTCGTCATCGTCATTTTTTCCTCTCTGTTTCATTATTATTGAGTTCTGGCGTGCGCTTTTTATTGTTGTATTACTGATTTCAATGCACTGTTTATTTTTTTTTGCCTTCTTCACTCGCATCGTCGTTTTATCTTTTCGTCTGTCGTTTAGCTTTTTTCAGAATTCTTCACACGTTAAATTTTACACACTGACCAATGACCACCAATTCGCGTATCCCATCCACACGCACAACACACACACACCTCACATATTACGTTGTACGTCTGATTATATTTTGGTTATATTGTCGGTTGGTAGTTGGCACGGTTATTATTGCCGGGCGATTTATTGTGATTCTCAATGGTTGCACTGTCTGCGAGGCGAACGAATGAACGAGTGAAGCCAACTCGATCGAGTTAAAGGCATTAAATATTAGGTAAAGTGCAATTGCAATATATGAGCGGCACTTTGCACACACGAATCAAGAGATTAACATTTCAAGCAGTTTTGTGATTGCAATGAATCGGCACCGAATGAAAGAGAGAACGACAGAAGATAGAGAATGAGAAGACGAGAGAGAGAGAGGGAGAAATAAAAAAGAAGAGCAAGCATCACATTTAAATCAAGTACACACAAACCGCACACCAATCGAAAAGAATAAAAAAAGCGCACACCGGTTGATGAAAACATCGAAATGACCCATAACAACAGCAGCAGTAATAAACGAAAATAAAGAGACTATGATCCGAAGGAGATGCGCGAAAGCGATGTAGCGAGTGTGCGATGAGACACACAGAAATATATATATTGGCGTGTTCATTGGCGTTCGGAAACATGACGAGCGATAAATCAATGAATGTGCAGTCCAGTGCGCTGCAGATTGTCGATACAATTTTTTTTTGTTGTCTCGTTTTTTATTCTGTTCGTTGCGCTGCATTTTTGGTTTTCGTTGGCCTGTATCATTCGTTCAGGAGTTGGTCACACAAAATATAAAATCAACTGCTGTCCTTTTTTTCGCTTCAAGAGTAAAAAAAAAGAAAGACGATCCCTGGACTTGAGTCATTGGAATTCCGTGTGATTCGTGTGACCGAAACATTTGGAAGTGATTGCCCATGCAATGTGTGTACGTTGTCTTTTTTTTTACCATTTCGTTGTCTCACCCGCTCGCTTCTTGGCCAGTTACTTGTGACTAAGATTCGATATTGTTACTGTTGTCTTTAATTTCGAGGCTGGTGTGTGCTGAGCGCACGCGCACGTCCACATATTTACTGTGTACCAATGGTTATTTTGGTTGGTTTTCTCTCCCTCTCTCGGTTGCGCGCGTTTCATCGCTGTATGTGTTGCTGTTTTTTCGGTCGATTTTAATAGCAGACGATTTTACAGATGATTTGTGCGCCTAAGGCTATTTCTCTGTTCCAACCTTCTCTTGCTAGGATTAAGAATGCGCATAATATGACTTGCTGGTGGCTGAGGATGGAGATGCTGCTGATGCTTGCTCTTTTTTTTCAACTCACTCTCTCTCTCTCTCTCTCTCTCTCTCTCTCAATATTGCTATGTTTGCAGTTTTTGTTTTATTTCTTCCTTTTTTTCAGTTAATTTTCTTCTGTTTTATTCGCTTCTCATTTTATTTGTTATATTGGTAGCTTTTGTACAGTTTATTGCAACCTCTTCACGGACTCTCTGTGTCCGTGTATTTGATTGTGTCGCTGTGTTTTTTTTCTGTCGCTGCTGATGCTGCTGTTGCAGCTCTTGTGTGCGCTTCACTGGACTGAGTGTCGTTTTTTTTTTGGCTCGTTGCCATTTTTTTCTCTTCGACAGAGTAAAGATGATAGAGGAATGTGAAAGATTTTTGTGAATGTAAAAATGATTGTATGAAAATGTTGTGTATTTTCGATTTGAATTTATATGCACACGTAGGTAGAGAGACACTGTTCAGAGATTTTGCTTACCGCAAAAATCTCCAGGAATAATAATGCTGCTTGTGTTTCAAAAAAAAAGAGAGAGAAAAAAAAACGGAGGATATAACATCATCACACAATCAAATCTATAGTAAATCGTGAAAATGGTGGAATTTATTATTGTTCGGGAATGTTAACGATTTTTCAATTGGAAGTTTGTGTGTTCGGCCAATGCGCCAGCCGAATCATAATTACTTTTTGAGAGCGAGACACTGAACGTTTAAGCGCTCTCAATATACGCTAACACACACACACACACACAAACACCCAATAGAGAATTTAACGCACACAAAAAAAGGATATCTGCTTTTTTTCGGTCGTTGTTTTGACCAAGTGTTTCGTTTTTGCATTTTGTTATTAGTCATTTTGTACTGGATCTTTTGTGATCGAGCTGTTGCTGGTTTTTTTTATCCGTTGTTTTTTTTCTTTCTGCGTTGGTCGTACGCATGTAACAGCACACGAATCACTCGTGTCCAGAAGAAGAATATTGGCTAATTTTTTTCTTCGTTTCTTCCATCTTCTTCTTTTGCTGCTCACTCTTATTTGCAGATGGCATTTAGAAAATGGCCAATCCATACATACAACACAACATACTTCAGTCCACTTTAGCCCCAATATTCATTTATGGGTCTCTAAACTCACCAATTATAAGATTTAAATTGAATTTGTTATTCGCTTTTCATTTTCAGTGTGTGATGTGTGTTTTTTCGCGTTGCATATAGATCAGGGCGAGAAAGAAAGAGAGATCGATGAACAACTGCGACCGCCGCCGTTCTCGATGCTCGAACACACATTTTTTTTCTTTCGTTCGTTCGTTGTTGCTTTCTGACGAGATGAAGAACAGTTTACGAGAGCCGCCTTGAAATCTGCCTAGATTGAATTTATATGTATATATCTATATGCATGCCATCACCTCACGACGACGATGATGACGAGACTGAAGTCACAATTAAGATGAAAATCCAGCCGACACTATTCATTTAACATCGGAATTTCAAATGTAATACTCGTAAAAATATGCTCGCATTTGGACAGTTGTTATATGTTGTCCATATGAAAATACGTTGTGTTCGCCGTTTTCGCGCATGATTTCGTTCTTTTTGCTTTTATTTCTATATAAATTGCTTTGCCGTAATCTTTCACCGTCAAATGGCCATTTTGCAGACACCATACACATATAAATTTGTGAGCCAGCCGAGAAAGCGAAATTGATGCAACGAAACGCAAAATCGTTTTCGATGAAATTAACTCATTGTTTGTTAAATGTGAAAAATCCAATCGGGCCGATTATATCATCGGACGAAGCAATTGACGTCGTCATCACCGTCGTTGTCTTCTCGTCAACAAAACGAGGCATTTGGTTTTTCATTCAACAAATATTCTAATTGCCCCCATAACTGAAATGGATACAACAGAGACATATATAGCAAATGGAATTTTCACGTGAAAATGTGCCTACATGAAAAAAAAAAAAACAAAATGCCAATGATAATGTGTCTAGATGCATGGCATCCCATGGCAATAGCACTACACACATTATCACGGGCCAAGCAGCCAAAGACAACAGCAACAAATACACACACACACACACATACTCAAATGAAAGAAAATAAAGTTTATGACTTGACATAAATCGTTGCAACGATGTGCAAGCATTTCTGATACATCAATCAGGCAAAAGCAGCTCATCGGAATGGGCAAAATGAAAGAGAAAGACCAACAAGAGCGATAAGCGCAAAACCGCCTGAAATGCACACAACACCCAAACACACATAGCAAACTTCTACACCTGTTGCAACTCATTACAAACTTTAACTAATAAAGTATGTCAATAATAAAAGCTAATTAAGTTGATGAGTCTACGCAGTAATTGGACGGTCACTATTGTTAATTGTGCAGTGCACATAGAATTGCAGAGAGGGAGAGATGGTTTGGTTGGTGGGTTTTTATTTTCGGAGCTTAAAATGGCCAACCGAGTGAATGTCTGTTTACATTCAACTGCGGACTTGAGTTTTTTTTTGTTTCGGCAAAGTGAATTGCAAATATCGAACAGTTCGCAATTCAAATTGATTGCAATCGACCGATTGTGGAATTTTTTTTTTCCTTCGCAGAGGATTGCACAGCTGCTGCCAATATTTAGCAACGAAATTAATCCAATTGTAGCTGACCTACGCATTGAAATCAAAAGCAACTTTGCCGCCTGTTTTTCTATCTCATTCCCATGTAAAATGAAATGAAACCAAAATGCCTGCGCAAATCCTTGAAATCATTTATTCGCCTTGTTATGCGCGCTGCAGTTGACTGGCCATGAAGAAAGTCACAAGCACACCCAACATACTGGGTAATGAATCGAAAATAATGTTTTGATCAACGACTTGGATTCAAAAGGAAAGCAACGGTATTCAATGCGGAGTGATAAAATGAAAGAGATAGCACGGGAAGAACGTATTTCGCTTGTATGTTTTGTTTGTTTTGCTTTGTTTCTGTATTTAATGTATCGAATAAACAAATATGCAGATGCTCAAACGATATGTTCCTTTGCATCGCCTGCTGGATTTTTTTCTTCATCTCCTGCCCGTGTGTGTGTGTGCCTTCGTTTTTATACCTTGTTTCATTTATTGATTTGTTTGGCTGTCGTTTGCATTGTTTCGTCAACTTTTTTTATATCGTGATTTCTGTTGTGTTTTATTTCTCTCTCTCTCTCTCTCTCTCTCCGCTCTCTGCACTACATGGACTAAATAATCAACGATGAGAAACAAACGTTGTGCGGGATACACTTTGTATCTCATCGCTTCTGTGTGCCGTTGTTGCTTTATATTTTGAGTCCAATTAAGCTGTTTCACAAAGATTTTCTCGAATTGTTATGGTTTGGTCTCTTTTTTGTTCGTTGTTTGTCGTTTGCTGTGTCCATTCGCCTGTTTTCATATGCATTTTATTGTTGTGTCTAAGCGATATGTAATAATAAGTGAATGTGTGTTTTCTGTAAGCGCGCGGTTGGTTGCAACATCTCACAAACATGAGAAAAGGAGAGAAAGAGAGAGGAATAATCTGCTATGATTGCAGAAGCTGGAGGGATAGCACAATGTATGTTCACATAATCAACAACTGATTTGGATAAAATGGCTTATTTAAATTCGGAAGTAAAATTCAAGAAAATGCATAAATCAAACTCACATATACGGGGTAATGTTTAGATAAATCTTAGGCTTTAGATGGAGCTCTTGGATTTCCTTTGGAAATTTCGTTTTTATTTTCGTTTTATCAAGGAATCTTTGAACATATAACCCCTTTTTTTTCGAAGAAATTTTGTGATATTTGACATTGGATGTTTCGTAAAAATTGATTTTTCGAGGTCGGTTTTCCGCAACTTTATGAAATTTATTGAAAATTGATTGAAAACTGACGGCAACAACTTAGTTTACAAAGAAAATTCTCTTTATATTTCTCCTTAAACTGCAATTTTTGAGTAATTTTTTTCCAATTTTTCTGGCCATTTTTCGTGTCAAGCAACAGCAGCAGCATCAATGCTGCTGGTCGATTCGGATGTGAATGTGACGTTGTGGCCGTAAATTGCTTGAGAATATTAGATAACAGGGTGAATCTATTAAGATATAGAGCAGTTGCACACGGAACAACGGCCAACCGCTGAAGAAGTGCTGCAGCAAATAACACACACTGGTCGGTGTGAGACGGCGGTAGAGTGTTCGATTCGTGTGTGTGTGTGTATGTATTTGCATTTGATGGAGAAAGGTAAGAAGAAGAAGAAAAAAAAATGAGCGAGGCCAAGATATATTTTTTACGATCGGTATTCCGTAGCTCATTGTGCATTTGCCGCGCGCTATGTTATTGATGATGAGATACTTAAATGACTTGGTTCGTTGTTATTTGGCGTGTATTGGACAGAAGGATTGCTTGATGCCTTAGTTACTTCATATGTGAAGCTGTCTCTAATGTATCCCGTCTCGGGCAATAATCGATAAATATTACTGAAAAAAGCCAAACGAACGAAAGAGAGAGGCCAACAACAACAACAACAGTAACGACAACAACAACGACGACGACGACGACGACGACGACAACAACGAAAAAAAAGACATAAACCGATGACGGTGGTCTGTGAATTCTGTGATCGCTCTTTTACATATAACAACCAAACAGCACACACAATCACCGACAATAAAAACAACAACGCCGCATTGATTGTGGGACTCTCAGTCACTCTCCGCGAATGAGCGCGAGCGAGAGCGCGCGCGCAGCACATACTCACGGCATACCCATTTGATCGATCGATCCGTTTTTGTGACTTCTGTGAATATGCTGCCGTACTTTGATTTCAAATTATCGCATTGCCGTTCACATCGTGTGCACTGTGCTGTGTATGTGTGTGCGCGCGTCTTTTTTTATTGATTAAAAAATTCTTTTCATTTTTTGCACTTATTTTCCGGCCGCGGTGGAATGGCTTTCGCGACTCGATGTGCCCGTGTATGTGTGTGTGTGTGTGTTTGTGCATTTTTGTCGATTGGTCTGATTCATTTTCAGGTCTTCATTTCAATCTCTCGCCACTCGTGAATCGTTAACATTATTTTGTTTGGCCAATCCATCGCCAACGGATTCCAGAATGTGGCTCATCAATTGATAGTTATCGCGGTTCGCATGGTTTTCGTCGTCGTCATCGTCGTCTTCGTCGTGTGGTAATACTTCATTTCAGTATGACTTTGGAATTATTTCCGGTGCATTGGACGAGAAATTCGCACAAAACAACGAATACTTCATCGCCCAAACACTCGCACACATATATTATTTTGCAATGCAAAACCACAGTTCAAATGAATTTAAAACAGGTCCAAATATGTTTTTTTTTGTTTAGCATGTACAGATTCAGACCAGATTTTTGATTCACTGTGTGTTTGATTTGCGTCATTTTATGCAGAGAAGAGACCGACAGAATTTACGATTCTTGAAAATGATTTCGGGACACATTTTTGGTGTGAATCTCGTGCGGAGTAGCGACACACAACGTGAGAATTATTAAATAAAAATGAGCCCAAAATCGCTAAATCGCAATAATTCATCGGCTGTTTTATATCGTTGGCCTCAATCAAATAGAAAAAGGGAGATGACCAATACGTTTTTACGTTTATGATTTCATTATCGTTTTGCACAACGAACTGAAATGGTAAAATATTGTTCAACAAATTTTTTTCCCCATTCAGACCCTTTTCGAAACGTCCATCTAACTTTCGATTCATTGATTTTCTATAGAAACTAGCCCAACGATAATCGATTCTCAGCTGTGTAGATCAAGCGTGAATTTTATTTTTTGGTAGTCGTAATTCATATGCAGTTGCTAGTTTATAAAGAGGCAACCGAGACACATGTCCAGGTGCTAAAATGTTGATCAAAAATTCTTTGTGGGTTTTGATTTCCGTTTTCTCTCTCTCTCTCCCTCTCTCTCTCTCTCTCTCGGTCTCTACGTCAATGAAATTTGTACAATTCGGATCGTGTGTGCGCATCAAAGAGATGGATTGAGTCTGGTCTCGAATATAAAAAAAAGAATGAAAGAGACAAGCTCAATGCACACACATTTTTACCCTAATAAAATTGTTGTGGCCCTTTATGGACATTAGAGCGTAAACAAAACATTTCAATTTATCGAAAATGAGATATGAAAGGCGAAACCCAATCTTTGGCTCTTTTATGCGATCGCGCACGCAGACACACACACACACAACCAAACATTTTTATGAGATTTTCGGTTTTGATTTTATTTTCAGCATTTTTCTAATTTTTCCCCTTTGTCCGCTCAACGATGCACATAATTTTTTTCAGTGTGTATAAATATACTGTGTGTTTTTTCTGTTCATTTATTTGTTCTCTTTTGGTATTTATCGGTCGTTGGATTTGGTGGTGGTGGTGGTGTGTGGAGATGCGTTTTATGCTGTTTGAATTTGTGATGCTTTTATTTTTATGGTCTCAAAAGCCCATATAATAAAAGTGCGGACATTTTTC
This sequence comes from Sitodiplosis mosellana, assembly GCF_009176505.1. NCBI lineage: Eukaryota > Metazoa > Arthropoda > Insecta > Diptera > Cecidomyiidae > Sitodiplosis > Sitodiplosis mosellana. Next base: position 7,127,800 of record NW_022601438.1, read on the forward strand.
CGTTTTGTTTTGTATGTGTCTGCGTTAAATATCCGTTTTTGTGGTATTGTTTATTTGATTTTGGGCACATGGCACACCGGTGTCTCTCTGGCAACAAGTACCTCTCCTAAATGTGCATTCATCGGGTGTATGTTTCTCCCTCTCTCTCTCTCTCTCTCTCTCTCTCTCTCTCTCTCTCTCTCTCTC
>NW_022601438.1:7127995-7159402 GCF_009176505.1 Sitodiplosis mosellana
CTCTCTCTCTCTCTCTCTCTCTCTCTCTCTCTCTCTCTCTCTCTCTCTCTCTATGTGTGTGTGTGTGTGTGTGTGTGTTGTCGTGTCCAATTTTTATGATCTATCAAAGTCTAGTTCATGTTAACCTTCTTTTTTTCTTCCTTTTTTTCGCTTCTGACAGTTGTCTCATCATATTTCAGTGCGTTCAAATGGCGTCAAAGCATAATTCTGGCAGCGGCTATAATTCCACACCAAATCACACACTCCTTAAGCATGGTATGCGAACACAAAGCAGAAAAAACGCCTATAAATTAGTATGACAGCTGATCAACACATTCGATTTACGAGGCGTAAATTTAACGCATTGTGTCGTGATATGCGTGCTCACCGAAAAAAAGATTACTCCACTCTCTCTCTCTCTCTCTCTCTCTCTCTCTCTCTTTCTCACACACTATCTGTTTTCACATTTGAGCCGAATCTTCAGAGTGCGCGCATTCTATTATGCACTGAATCATTCGACCAGGTCATTAAGTGAGTGTGTGATTGTTTGAATGAATGAAGTGGAACCAACCACGACAACAACAACAGGAGGAAAAAAAAGAACGTTCTTCATTTGATACGGCTAAATGTTCATTCGATGGGAATGGAATGGTGTGATATGAAAAGGATTTCCAATGAAATGCCGAAAAGGGTGCATCGGCCAATTTTTATGACTTATTTTGGTTGAAGTTGTTGTTGTTCAACAAAACCAAAGATTTTAATCGACATTTCTTTTGAACAAAGTGGCACCTTCGTGATATTTCATTATGGGTTTATTCATATTTCACCTCCGATACCATAACCGGACGCACTGACTCTGCTTCCGAGTAAAAAAAAACATTCCTATTCACTTTTTTTCGTTCGTTAGTTTATTCGTTCTTTCGTTTGGTTTCATTCTCTCGTTGGTTTTGTGTGTTTTGTTTAATGTGGTCGCGGCATTTTATTTCGTGGTGATCATTCGATATTATTTTACAGCTCGTCAAATACATTCGTTGAATTTTAATACGATTCGCTTGAATTCGGCGGAATGAAACGAAAAAAAAACAACAACAACAACAATCATTGAACACTGTCAGCGTCAAATCGAATCTGCGTCATCGATCGCCGCCGCCGCCACATTCCCATTTCGATTCATAAACACTCATTTCATTTATCGCGCGCTTCCATCGTTTTATCCACTTCCAGCTCACTTTTTATTTGAGGAAATGACTTTATTTCCGCCACAAAAATTCAAATATAAAAATGAAAATAAAAGCAAAATGCCATCGAAATGGAAAATATGAATGGGGAAAAAAATGAAGAGAAACGACAACGACAACGACGACCACTAAAGCAGCATTTGCTTCCGTTCATTAGCATTTTAAAAAGAGACTGTGATTTGCATCAAGAATCTTAATCAAGTTCTCGCCCAATTCTTCGCTTCGTTCACTCGTGCGACATTCAAACCACTCCAACCCAATTCGCATACACACTTTTTCTCATCGCATCAAAATGATGACGAGAGAGAGAGAGAGAGCGAGCGAGAAGAAAAAACAGTGTGCCGTTGCAAACTACTCCACCTACATGCTGCCTTTTATTCCTATGCACTGCGAATAATGCACCTCCATTCGCCATAAATATTTTATCGCTTTGATTGGCTCGTTGGTGTTATGCTTGTTATTTATTTCTCATTTTTTTCTCATTCGTTTTTCAACCGCACATTTACAAAACTTTACCAAATAGTTAAGCTGAACACGATGTGGCACCTTTTTCAGCACCAAATTCGCGCTATAAACCCAGTTAAGGCAACACTTTTGTCATATTTTTTTTTGTTTACTGCGCCACCGCGTTCAATGAAAAGGATATTTTAAGCGTTGGTCTGCAATTTTATAGTATAATTTGTGATGCGGAAAAATGGATTCGATTGTATTGGATTTCGATGCGGCTTCGTCCTTATAGATTTTCGCCCAGGGGATTGACGGCCAATTTCCCATACGAACAAATTCGAGGCAAAAGACGACGAAATTTGATGCTAATCGAAAATCGGTCTATTAGACAGTGTCGAAGAGCCGACAGAGTCATTGTAATCTTCAATGATGAATTCATTTCAAAATAATGACGAATTAAAATGAAAAAAAAAAGTGAATTTCTCTGATTCTATAAGAAAAGATCATTTGTTTAAACTAAAGAATATAGCTTTTTTCTTTATGAATTTTACTCCATCTATTTTGCTTTATAATAGCCAAGTCAATTGTATAATTATACAATTAAGCCAAATTTTGCAAATGATTCAAATTGCCTTCCATCATCTGCTATCAATCATCACTGTTCTAATTGACGGTATGTGTCGTTTATCCCCCGAAATGGTTCACACATTTCGACTGCATGAAAGAGCAAAAAAAAACCAACAAATAAAAAGCAAACTTTGCGCAATACGATTAAAGAAGATTGACGTCGTTCGATCGCATTTTTATTGCTTTGTATTCATATAGCGTGAAACAGATGATGCAGCACACTGCACTGTGTGCAGTCAAACGACACACAGGCAAATAATAAATTCTTTTGTGGCTCAATCAAAACCTATATTATATTCTCTCTCTCTCTCTCTCTCTCTCTCTCTTTCCCTCGTTGCTGGTATTTTTCAACCGTTTTTTTTTTTCAAAAGCAATATTCTTATCCGCATCAATAAAAGTGTGCAAATTGAAAAGAATCAAAGAAGGAGGCCCACAGGCGAGACGACAACGACGACGGCGATGGCGGAAAAAATGAAGGAAAAACGAAAAACGTCATACGTGTTTATTGAAAAGAATTGGTGATCAGGAAACAAACACGTTTTTCGTATTACATGTATCCAAATGGCTCACTTTCATAATACATATATGCTTTTTTTTGCTGTTTCAGCGAGATGCACGATAACAATGATAATAGTGAATAGAAAATGTGCAACAATAACGAAAAAAAAACGGATCCGAAATGTGTACGTGTGTGTTTTTATTTTCTTTCGGTGAAAAAGACAAAGATCATGCAGTGCATTGGTACATGATCCAGCAACACACTGTACACATTTAAGAGAGTTAAGAGGCACATTCTTGAGCAAAAGCCTGATTGTGTCGTCGTCGTTGTTGTTGCAATCAGCCCCCTAATTTTCAATGGTATGCATGTTGTGTGTTGTTTGCAATGTAGAAATAATTTTTAGAAATGATGCATTTTCCATCTGCGTACACATCGGATAAAGACAGAACGAGAGTGAGTGTCGTGTGCATGTTGAGATTTGGACCGTGTGCACTTATGAACGCACCTACGCACGCATTCATTTCAATGTTGAAAGAATGCAGCAATCGAAAAAAAGAGCACATTCGTTTTAACATCCGAATCCGAATAGAAAATGAGCGCGATGCGCGCGCTCGTAACCAATCCGAACAGTTTTTAACATAAGAAATAAATATTAAACCAGATTAACGAAAACATAAACATAATTTCGCTTTTTTCTTCTCTCTACGAATAAAAGTGCGACACGATCGCTATTTTGGCCGCTTGAAGAGCATGGCATGTACGTAAGGAGTGGATGGAGATGAACGAACAAAAAAAAGAGATTTGAAATAATGTAGAAGTATAAATGGAAAAATGTGTAGCAAAAAAAATATTTTCTCTGTAAAATGTTTGTGTCTATTTGATTTGTCTTTCATCTCTCTGCACTACTGGAAACGCGCCCGCGCGCATGCATATATTCAGCGATGGCGATGGCCATGAAATTGAGCCGGCCAGCCAGCCAGCATACGAACTGAATTTGAAGCAAGGGGAGCAAAACGATAGACAACAAAAATCATCCACACACTCAATTACAGAGAGGCCAATGTGTAGTGGAAGGAAATCTTAAGGATTCGGCTTGAAATCAAACACGCATATTTTTATTTATATATATATATGTATTTAACGAAATGAAAAAACGACACGGGCAAAAAAAACGTAAAATGAGAGGAAAAAAGAGCCTGAGCCAAAATGAAAATGAAAAATGCGTATCGTTTGTGGATGTGGATCTGGAATAAACGTGAAACATGTTACATCGATCTCGCAGCAGCAACAGCAGCAATGGAAACGAGAGATCGCACAACAGCACATACCAAAGGAGCCCGAGATGATGATGACGACGACGACGACGGAGCTGCATAGACTACGACGGATGAATGGGAAGGTAGAATGGAGAGTGAGCGCGCTGCCAACAGAGGTAATATATGTCGAGAAATGGCAGATGTTTCTTCACTTATTCACAATTTTTATAATAAAAATCGGTCTGGTTTCGGAAATACACCATTCGAGCATTAAAATATACCGGGGCCTTTGCCACAGCCACAAATACCAAAATATCCGAATGAATATTGCATACAATGTACGATTTTTTTTCTCTACTTCTCTCTCTCTCTCTCTCTCTCTCTCTCTCTCTCTCTTTGCATCTTTTCTCTTCCTTCTCCTCTTCCACACACGCCACACATTCGGTTATGTGTCTTCCTTCCTTCATGTGAAAAGCTGAAGACGACGACGACGACGAAAAACAAAAATCGGTTCAGGAGAGTGTTATTCTGCATTCTCTCGCTGCCTTACATCGGATGGGCTAGTGCGCGCGAGCGCTCACGTGCGCACACTCACTCTTGATATCTCTCTCTCTCTTTCTCTCTCTCTCTTTGGATTGTTCGTCTTGTATCACTTATCGGGATCGGTTCTGTGTTCAGATTCTTTTCATTTCGTCAACACACAAAATACATTCGCTTTTCATTCCATTCCATCTCCTGTTCCGTTTTATATTTGCGATTGTGCGACGACTGCTATTCAAACGATATGTTTCATGGCGTTTTTTTCGGCGCTCTTCTTCTCTCTCTCTCTCTTGCCCGCGTTGCTCGGCTACATTGTTAAACGGTGTGGATCGACCACAGAACAAAATAGCAAACGAAAAAAACAACAGAACAGAACATACATCTACACACAGCATACAAATAAACCAACAACTGGATGCTACGCGGTGTGTGCTGTTTTTTCTTCTCCCTTTCTCTCTCTCTTAAAAACAACGATCTTTTTTATTATCTTGGTGTGTATTTAATTCCGTTCTGATTATATGCTCGCATCAGCACAAAATCAAATGGCACAACTAAAAATTGTTGCGGCAGCAGCCAAAAACATCACACATAACAAAGAAAAGATAACATATCGTGTTCGGTGAGTTTCAGCTCTTTCTCTCGCTCTCTCGCTCTATGCGGTGCCGTGTCTTCACTGTTTTTTTTTCTTAAACTTTTTTCTCTTCAATTTTCGCTCCTTCCGTCCATTTAATGCTTGCAAAAGTTTCGTGTGGAAAATTGGACACGTCGTGCAAACCACAAGCAGCAATTCAGCAATCACACCACACAACTAAACACACGCAGAGCAGACACGAACCCATTGCCAAAAAAATGAAGTAAAACGAAACATCAACCAACGAAAAGATGAAGAAAAAAAAAACGATTCACATACAGCAAACAACACGAGAGAGAGAAAAAATGAGTAAATGCACTGCTTTCCTTCTATTTCCAGATTATTACTTGTTGGTATTTTAAACGCGTTTTATAATGGAACTGCTAATGCATTTTCATTAAGTCAGTCAATAGCCGCACGTTTGTGGTGTTTTGTAAGAATAGCCGCCGCCACTGCCACTGCCACGAACACATTCGAATCAATTATAAATTGGAAAATCATACACAAAATATGAGTAGCAATTACTTTGTATATCGGTTACAGTGCGCGATATCAAATCCGAAGCAACTTGCATCCAATGCACCTGGACCTGGAAATGGGTGAGTTTTTTTTCGGCTTCTGTGCTGGTAAGCTCTCTTTTACTCAAAAATTATCTAATTCGTCATTCAAAAGAAAAACAAAATCACCGTAATATTCAACAAAAGCCCCGCATCGAACACCGAACGTTTTCAATCAGCCTGACACAGCTCGCACATAAAGAGAGCGAACGTGAAAGAAATAAACACTGTAGAAAAAAAGTGAAAAAGCTTAATAGATTATCATTTAATATCGGATGATCAAATGTGTATTTTCTTGCTGTGTTCAACAAACACAATGCAACGTCAACGATTCCAGGAGGCTCACACGCAGACAGAATAACTGAAATAATGAAAATGAGCCGAAAATTTGTTTGCAACAAAAGCCAATTTACCGTGAAATAGTCTTCTTTCTTCATCACTTAAAATCAGCTTCTTCAAATCGAACATCAAAAAGAAAACCACAGAAATCATGGTCTTGCCGAGAACGAACACACACACACAAAAAAAAAGAATGAAAACCAATTTCATTAGGAAAAGTGCTGACATCACACGCACACACACACTGCGTTCGAATCAAATGCAAAAACTATTAGCAACATCAACCATTTTCATCGAACAATTAACTTTTACGATTGCTTTCACGATATCATCGTTGTGATGAAAGGCGATGTGCCTAATTTACTAATCGATCGATGCCTGAATTTCGAAACATCACACACACAATCTATTACGAAAAATCGAAACGATTTCAAATGGTGAATGAAAGACATTCGGTTTGTTGTGTGCCTCCATGTTTAGAATAGAGAGAGAGAGAGCGAGCTTGTTGTCCTGTGGTCATTGCCGCATTGCTATTGAATTGAATGGGCGAAAAGAATGGCATAAAATTAGCATTTGATGATAGCGCCTATTCTCTTGCATTTAATTCAATTTCATGAATCTATTATGTGGCCCGCGTGCGCGCCCATGTTTTTGTACCGTTAATCAAATCGGCTTTGACGAAGCGAAAATTCATTCGAAATAAATTCGTAACGAAAAAGAAGTAGTGGAGAGACCAGACCGAAAAGAACAACCTCGAATGCGTTCTTCCTTAAAATCTAACGGGTTTGAAAGCAAGCTTCATTGCTTATGTATATAGTATTTGAAATATGCGACGTTTGATTTGAATCCGTTTAAATATTCGAAATGCGGTTCACCATTCGCATGGGCCGGAGAATTATATTCTGGATGCGATTCCCATTTGATTTGAGCCGATTGTCTACCTCTTCTATATTATTCGCACATGTGCAGCAGCAGCAGCAGCAGCGACAGCAGCAGAACAACACGGTGCGCATACTTTTCCTTAGCACAAGAGATATTGCGAGCGAGCGAAAGACAAAGTGAATGAAGAGAAAACCGTAAATAAATATTTACAGCGCCGAAAATCCGTAGGCGAACTGGATTTCGTACACACGAAAAATAGTTTTGTGAATTTTGTACCAAAAACCAAGCAGAAAACGACAACAACAACAACGCCAAATACTTTTCGAGTGCGTCGAAGAATGTGCAGCATGCACAAAGAGGAAGACAGAGACCAAAAAGGCGGATCAGCGCGACAGACACACAATTTCACAAGAAACATACAGCGTTATTATCTTGATTTGTTCGTTTTTAACATCTTTTGTCACGAAAGTAGCTTCGATGTGAGCGAAAAAAAACACACACACACACACACGACACACGATGCAGAGCTGAGGACAAACAAAAAATGTGCATCTAAATTACATAATAAAATAAAATTAAACATGTACTGACAGCTTAAGTGCTACGTCAACGCCGATCATTTGGTAGAGAGAGAGAGAGAGAGAGAGAGAGAGAGAGAGAGAGAGAGAGAGAGAGAGAGAGAGAGAGAGAGAGAGATCCGTTGCGGGGTTTCATTGTCATTTAAATTGTGCACGCAGGAAGGAAATCATATTACGGATTTTTTTTTATTTGGTTAGTTTGTATGTCGATGTTGCATTGTTCTACTGTTTTTAATTTGCTTCTGTGCTCTTTTTTTACATATGGTATATGGAGTGTGTGGTTTTTTATTCGGGCTGGAATGTACAGGATGCATTCGTTGTAGGTTTAAATGTTGAGGCGCGTGCGCTGCTCACAATCGATATAGGATATCCTTTCTTTCGACACAATACACCTATTTTCAGAGGCCATAAAGTAAATAATTTATATCTGGATCTCCGAATGTGTTCATAGCAAAACCATTTCATTTTTATTTATTTTTTTCCTGGTGTTGTTATTGTTCGGACTGATATCAATATCGGACGCATCCAACCACATGTAGCATATGCTGATATCTTGCCAAATGTACCGCGTGCTTACACTTCGAACCAACCATCCAAACCGATCGATCAATCGATCCAATCAAATGGCCGGAAAGAGACACAACGACTCAACGAATGAATTCAAGTCCAAGAAATGCGGAGCAAAAAAAAAAGAAGAAGATGATGATGAAAAGAGAAGAAGAAAAAAAAATGCAGCTCACAAATGCTCGTCCTCACTCCAAACATTTTATGATCTCTTGTTGAGTTTGAGTGCAGGTGCATCGAAATCAAACTTGTTCGGCTGCATACGCAACAGCAATACTTGTTATACGGTACAACACATAGCATGCATCGCATTTAATACGTAATAAGTAAATGTGAAAAAGAGCCTTAAGCACCGATGCACGATCACACAACAACAACGACAAACAACAAAAAAAAACGGCAGAAGAAAAGAGCGAGCGAGAAAAAACACAACCATTTCCTACCAACTGGAATGGAAATGCTGTACGAGACAGAAGCGAATATGAACCAGAAAAAAAAAACAAACGTCGAATATAAAATGACGAAAGAAAGAGAAAGAAAAGCGTACCAGTTCACATTTATGATTGGAACAAATGTCTGGCACGAGCCTCAGTGTCAAAGTTTAAGCAGAAGTTGCGTATTAACGAATAAAAAAGCGTAAAAAAAAGATGAAAAATAAAACACACCAAATCCACAGAAGATCTTCTCGTGTGTGTGTTCTTTTTCTTCATATATGGCACATGTGCACTACGTACACACATTTCAATTCGCTGGTGCGTCATTCATTATCAGGTCTTAAGCTTCTGCTGCTGTTGTTGTTGCTTATTTACCCGGCTTCATTCTCTTCATTCATCGATAAATTTGTTTGTTAAAAAAAGCCGCATGGTGTAGTAATAATAAAGTAAAATTATATTCTTTTTTTCGACAGAAATACACAACACCAAAACGTTAAAATTGATTTGAAATTGCTGCTTTCGATGAGTTTTTAAGGACGCCCCGACGACCATTTGACAATTTGTTTAGACAAGAGCTAGTACAATAGACAAGTCTTTCGGAATGTTAGTTGTGGTTTTGTTTTCTTCTTTGATTGAGATCGATTTGATCGATCCATCCGTTCAGCGATCAACAGTTTGCGCGATAATATGAAACGGTACATTAACAAAAATAATCCACACCGTCATGCTAATTCAGTGGTTGTTGCCCAAAACAGAAGGAACAGGCGAGAGAAGAAAATCACTCATTTTACACCGTATATTATTCCTTAAATTCCTCTTTGATGGCCGCAATATACGTGTGTATGTGCATAAACGGTGAAATTAAAGGACGAAACGAAAGCAGTTATAAAATAGCAGTTGTGTACTGTAGGGAAACCAAAAACAACAACACTTCGCTCGTCTCATTTATTTAAACAAAACATTCCTCCAAAAAGGAGGGAAAAAAAGGTAGAGAAAAAAAGTTGCTATTTTTTGTTTTCATTCTCGCTTTGCTTCGTTGCAACCGCACATTCTGGATATAATGTGGTTAGGCTATTTTCATTGCATCGGCTGTAGTGATGGTGGTGGCAATGACTATGCTACTAAAAACATCGATTATAAACGCTAGATACACACTAATTTTTCAACATTTTATTCTCGTTGGTCCCGTCCGAATGGTGTTTTCCTTGTGTGCTTCCTAACGGCAGCTTAACGGGTATAACCGAATGCCATACACACACACACACAAACACAAACACATACTCGTTTCTGATTGCATTTTCCACAATGACTGTGTGAGGATTTTAAATACGATCATTTATTTTCAAAACAAACCAACTCGACCAACTGCGCGTCAACGGCGGCGCACTCAAGAGGATAACCGAAAAGAAAGTGATTAAAAATTCGACAACAAACACAAAATGTTATTCCAAAATAGAGAAGAGAGAAATACAAAGCGAAAAACAAGAGATAGAAAGAGTAGAAAAAAAAACGGCGAAGTTGTTTGATTCATCAAAAGCGCTGATACGCATCAAATAGTAGTTACAAATCATTATTACCTCTGTGTAGATTCTGCTGCATTCTGCCGACAGTAGCGTGCGTAGAAGTGGCTACTACCTGGTAGCCAATTTTACATATGTTGTATTCTACGCTGAAACAGCAGCAGCACCACCACCACCATTCGATAGAGAAACAACAACACACATTTGCTATTGAATAGATGCGCTCTATTATTTTGATTACATTTTCTGATGCTCATGGCAAACAAAATACCGATGCACCGTCACGTCTGCCATTTTTTTTCCTTCCTCTGCGTGCTCTCTTTGCTTCTTTGATTTTACCCATTTTTCTCTAGTTGTTTTGTGTTTTCGATGAAGAGCGATAGATGTTAAAAACAATGGCAAATAATTGTGCATATGCGCATGTGTTGCGTAGATCGATTTGATGGGTTTTGATAAGTTTTCAATACGGATTTTTGTGTATTTTATATTTCTTTTTGTCTCGGTTTTAAAAATTCGGTGCGGTGTTTTAGTGGTAACATCCTGTGTATATGCCATAGGATAGAGACACAGGAAGAGAGACGAAGCTCGAAACGCATTTTTCTATTGTTGTTTGTATTAATTGTGCACAAGCCAAACGGCAAACATACGGTTTTGGTGAACACACTTTTTATGTCCAAAAATTGAAAGGAACGAAAAGAAGGAGAAGAAAAAACGGTTTGGCTGTGCGCCGATCACATTTTCGATCATTGACGTCAATCTGTTGTCAAGGGGCAAATATGGATTCAAGGGAGAGATTGGTTGGTTGGTTAGTTGGTTGTGATCCCGTGAAATTCAATCGTGATTAAACTGTGCAAGGTAATAAATATCTCAAATTACTTGCGACACATTTCGCTAGAACTGTCTCTCTCTCTCTCTCTTCTTCTTCTTCTTTTAATCTTGCTGTTCGACCGAACGAACAACCGCTTGATCTATGACAATGAATGTTTTGAACAAATGTTCAAGATGTTTTAACATAAATTGTTTGTCTGGAAATTTAAACAAATTTTTTCGTTTCTTCGAACAAAACCGTTGTGAAAGCACGAAAGCATACGCACAGAAAATTGGCCAAGAAGACGCACACACACACACATACAAAGCGAAAGAGGTTGGTAGCGATGCTGATTAGCATCACGCTTACTGTTGAAAAAAAAAAAAAATAGAGAAATGGTGAGGAAAAAAAATTTGTTTAGCAACATGTAAACAGTGAACACGAGCGATCCATATATAATTAAATTGTGAATGAGGTAGAAGAGAAAAAAAGCAGTTGAAACCCATTATGGATTATTTGCTAGCACAGAGTTTGTTAGCTCCTGTGTGTGTACACAAGGAAACAGCTGGATTTCGTATCGTATGAAAAGAAGAAAAAGAGAAAAAAATTTTACTGAATTTTCGATGAAAAGGAAAAACGAGAAAAAAATTATCGATTCTATGCCACGATATATGCCATGGCTGTTTTCTTCTTCGCTCTTTTTTTTCTCTCATTCTGTTGATAGATATGGTGAATTACAGTTTGCCGTGTATTTTGATCTGGATGGCATGGCACAAGTATGCACACGCAACCATCGCCAAACAAAAAACCAAGACCAACCAACACAAAATTCATCCACTCAACTCCGGGAGGAAGTTACAAAACTTGATTCTTCCTCTTTCTCTCTCTCTCTTTCTTTCTTTTAAATTCTCTTTTAATTCTCAATTCACGAAGAAAACACAATATATTTGCTCAAAGTGGATGAAAGGAACGAACACGAAAGGAACAGATGAACGAACGAACGAATGAAAAAAAAAAATAAATGTGTATGCGCAAAATATTTCATCATATTTAAACAGATCTGGAGGCACAGACACGTTAATATGCATGCACTTTATTGGGTGTTCTGAATTGCTATCGCCCTCTTTCTCTATCACTCGCTCTCATTCCTTTTCTTCCCCGATCGGGCCGGGCCGTTATATTTTAAGTACGCTGAAGAACATATCAAATTAACGATACGATATGTACCATATGTATTTTGAAATATGATCATGTTCTATATCATCTGCTCCTTATGCGCTGTTGAAAACGGAAAAGTGTGCTCGCTCTTCGGCAAAGGTGCGTGTGCAATCGACAATGTATGGCAGTTGATGATGTTTCAAGCCCAGTGCACTATTTATATCTCGTGCACATTTTTTTGTCGTTGTCGTCGTCGTCGTCGTCGTCGTCGTCATCATTTGTGTCGTTCGTTTGTTCTGTTCTGTTCTGTTATACTTGTCTTTGTGATGAGAGCCTCTGCTCATTTGTTATTCGAATCATCTAATTCCGCCATTTAGAAGTAGCGATTGTGTGTATGTATGTGACGAAAAACACCGAAATGCCTTAGTTTTAACTAATTCACAATTTTAACATAATGTGCAGCTCGCATTCGGTATTGTGGACAAAATGAAGAATTAGTTTATGTCTCGTTTACTCTCTACACCGCACTTCATAAGTGTTTTTATGAGTGGTTTACGGTTTTTCCGAAACTATGCGCCAAAGAGACTGAAATGTAGAGAGAGAGAGAGAGAGAGAGAGAGAGAGAGAGAGAGGGAGAGAGAAGACCAACATTTTTATTCATGTATTCTCTCCTCATTCTGTGTTCCTTGGCTTTAGTTTCTTGTATTGTAATGCGCACGCTGTTGATCCCGTTTAACGTAATGCGTGCGAGTTCAATTGAATATCGTTCTTGGCTCTTCCGACGGTTTCACTCTATATATTGTAATCTCAACATCAAATAATCATCATATCAAATATCATGTTTAAACAGAGAGGCTCAAGGCACGTGCTCTCTGTTGCAGCCGCAGCAACAGCAGCAGCTACTCGACGGCTTGTGTATGTGTGTATTTTTCTCTCTCTCCTTCGGTTCTTCACTCACTTATCGTGTCGTTCTTTTTCTATCAGCTTGCATCTGGTTGTTGGTCTCTTTTGTGTCTGTGCACGAAAAGGATTTCCATTGACTAGGCGAAAACAAACGCTACAGCCGAATGAACAGTATGCATCGCATATATAAACTCTTAGGCCATGGCCTATGCCAGAGAATTACATGCAGAGAAGGGAAAAAAGACCAGCAACGGTGAATCTGAATGATGAAACGCACACGAGAGAAGCAAAAAAAAAGAAGCAGCAACAAGCAACGGAAAAAAATGATCGACTGTATACATTATGATATCATCGCTGGCGCTGTGTGTGATGATATGCTTTATCGCTAACGGTATGTGCTTGTGCACTTTGCGCCGTCTGCTGTCGGTTGCTATGCGTTCCAGAACATGCTTTTTTGTCTACAAATACAATTTGGTTCGTTTTTTTTTTTCTTAATTCGAAGGTGTGAATGAAATTGGAAATGGATTTTCAACTGAAATCTGCCCCCCACAATAAACGAACGGCAGCATTCTCGAAACATTCCGTTTCAGACTCTCTCAAAATATGAAAAGCTTAAAACACGTGTCTTATGGTCCATCATATCACTTTGATATTGTGAATGCCTTTATTTTCCTCCTTTTTGACCGTATGCGCCGCGGTTTCCTCATTTTTTAACATCAGGAACACACAAAAACTTGCATTATGTATCACATCAGCACACCAGATACACAGATAGATAGTGTTTGTATTTGATTTGGTTGTTTTTCTTCCTCTTTGGTCGCTTCATGTCCCGGCCTTTCAGTTCAATTCAGTTCCGACAATCGGCTGTATTTATTTAGTGCACGTATGCATGTGTGTACGTATGGAAGTGTGTTTATTTATGCATTTCGGCTTCATTTAAAAATTAATTGTCTACTTAAAGTGCATTTCTTTGGTTAATTTTTAATTCGTCGGTTGCTGTTTCCTCTCGGTCCGATGAACACTCATTCTTAAGTACATACATACATTTCAAGAAAGACGTTCGTCGCTTTTCCGGACGCTCGTGCGCTCTCTTTTTCCATCTCCGGTCGCATCATGCACACTCGCACACACATTTTTAACACATGCCGATCACTTTCGGCGGTGCCGGGCCCGGTGTGTTTGTTTTTACTGGAAATAGAGAGTGAGCGAACGAATGGGCTGACGGAAAGAGAGCCAACTGAATGTATACAATTATAGATTAGGCATTGTGTTGAAATACAAATGTGAATGTGAATGTAAATGAGTGATCTGTGGCGTTGTGCGTGCGCGTTTCTAGTAAGAAGAACGTTCGTAATACTGTTGTTGTTGTTGTTGTTGTTGTTGTAGTTGGTTTTTTTTTCTTACTCGCATTTTGTTCTCTTCAGCACAACATGATATAATAATAATAGCAACAACAAACAGATCATTTACAAACAAGAACCAAAGGAAAAGAAGAAGAAGAAAAGTAGCTGGCTAAAATGTGATCCCATTAATAGATTGTATCCAATATATCACATTGGCACTCACTCACACACCCGGGCAGTAAAACGCAAGATTACACGAAGCGAACAATGTAATAGCGTTGTTGCATATTGAGTGAGCCAAAACTCACAAAAAGTTATTATATATGCTCAACACATATGTTTAATTCACACCGTGATTGTATGTTGAGAACAAGAGAGAAGCAGATACAGAGAGAGAGAGAGAAGGAGAGAGAGAGAGAGAGAGAAAGAGGTTTGGGCGTGAAAAGTACGTGCGTGCTTAATGGAAAGGATGTTTTCGTGAAGAAAAACGACGAGGAAAATTCATCACTTTACTCACTCAATTGTTCCCAAAGCACCACTAATTTGCTGCGTTCAATTAGATGCACTTATGAATCCACTTCAATTCCGACCACTTCCGAAGCGATAAATAATCGCTAGCTGTATAAATGGGAATGTCGGAGCCAACTAAAGATAAAAAAGGAGCTCATTTCGTATACAAAATGGAAAAGTTCATTAGTTCAACGAATTTTTGGAATGAACGACAAATCAACGTGTTTTCATAATTTGGCCGAATAATTCGAGTCAGCGAAATGTATTCCATCGTTGGCGGTGGTGCGAATAGAGAAACGATTTGATATTTATTGCGCTAATAATTAACGTTTAAAATATCAGCACGGTCGTGTGTTTTTTTTTTCGAGTGTGTATGCTGTTGTTGATCGGAGAACAAAGGAAGCGCTCGTCGCCGGGCCAAAAATATGCACTCGGCTTTGAACTGAATGTAAATTAGTTGAATATGATTTATACGAGTATTTATTCGTAGCGCTTCCATGAAATGATACCAAATGAACAAAAACGATGAAGAAAGGAAGAATTGACCCAAACCGAAATCCAGTCAACGGACAAATATGCGGTTGTGATTTTTGTTATTGTTGTTGCCCGTATGTGTTGACCACTTCGTTTCGCTTTCATCTTGGTTCAATACGTGCTCATGGCTCCCATATTAAATTAAATTAAATGAGGTAGTTGATGTTGTTGTTGTTGCCGGTTTTCTGCTTCGTTCTCAGTTTGCTCGTCTCTGTTGTTGCTGTTGCTGTTGCTGTTGCTGTTGCTGTTGCTGAAATCGGTTTGTTCGTTGTTCATCTTGCTTGGCAAATTTATTAAAATTCACGTTTCATTTTAACAGCGACCAAACGCGATGAAGACCACCTATTGTCGTGCAAGTCGCACCCAATTATTGTTCCGAAACAGCTTCAGCAGTGCGCGAGAGCGCGCTTGCTCGCCATGGTTCTGTCAGCACAGGGAATTGGACTTGTGAGCGCATGTTAAAGAGTAAACAAGCGCGTCTTGAAATTACTCAATGAAGAAAACGGCAACAGGCAAACGAGAGCGAAAGAAAGAGAGAGAGAGAGACATAGAGAGTAGAAAAAAACCAACCAAGCAGGCAGGCAAAGTGAATGATCGAAATGAGTTTTATTGTGAGAAGAGCGGCCGAATGATCGTTTTGGGGGCCTTTGCCTTTTTGTTGCTGCTGCTGCTGTTGATATGTCTCGTTCCGTTCGGTGCTCATTTCAATTCGTTTTGCTACTACTAAAAATAATCCAAATATATATTCACTGTTTGCCGTTTGACTTGTTGAGGAAGAGCACCACATACATTTATACACGCATTGCAGCAGAAGTAAAGCGACATCTGAAAAAAATGCCGCTAATTGTTTCGATTAATAGTGTGCCTGGTCTTCATTTCGGTGTGCGTGTATTATTTATTAGTACGTAGATTTTGTGGAATTTCAGAGTTTAGTATATATGGTCTGTTTGCTTGCACATTGTTCGATGCATGGGTGACACCGTCACACACAGAGCGAGCGAGAGAGAGAGAGAGAGAGAGAGAGAGAGATGGTGAAGGAGAGCGAAATAAAGTAAAATAAAAACAACAAATGAAGTTACAATGTTTCGTTATTTATTTTGGCCGATTAAAGAACGAACAAACGTGAAAAGACGACGACCAACCAAAAAAGATAAAAGAAAATATGTCGAGCAAATGAGAAAGAGAGAATTCAATTGTTCACAATTGATTTCGAATTTTGGCTCGGATATAAATTCGGATTGTACACCTTGAACAATTTCATTATGTGTTTTCATTATGGCATCATCGCTCGATTTCCTCGCAGTTGGCTAATAAGCTTGAATAATGGGCATTTATTGGGATGACCAAGAGCAGACGTGACGAGATCAGCTCACCGAAAAATATTTTTTGAAAAAAAACACACACACAAAATGTATAACATAATGTACACGATAAAAAGTCAAACAAACAGCAAAAACACACACCTAGAACAACTAAGCAGCTAAACACCGAAAGACTGCCGAGAAAGAAAGAAAAACGTATACAACGCACATAAGGAACGACACAATGATCCGACTTGAAAGTGAGTTAAGAGACAGAGAGAAAGAGGCCATCTGAATGAATGAATGAATCGAAGGAACGAGAAAAAAAAATTGTGTGGTCTTTTCGATGTTTTCGGTGTGTTTCATAAGCACACATTAGATGCAAACAAATTTATCAACGGCATAACTATGGGACAATAGCTAATATTTTGGAAGGCACATATAACACAGTGCGAATGAATCGAAGCGCTAAATATGATGTGAGCGATCGCACACACGGTAGAGGTGAAAAATGGTTACGAAAAAAAAAACACACACACAAAACAACGAACAAACAATATGTGTGCTGGCTATCAGATGCAATATCGTTCATAGATTTCGGCATGGACCAAAGTCACAGCTAGCGTCAACCACCCGCTGATTCGGTTCGATTTCATAGCCATTTTATATAGATGGATAGATTTTCTCTCTGTATGTGTGTCTCTCGTTTCTCCTTGTCTCAATCTCAACAGCACAGCCAATGGCCTTTTCGCCTTTCGCCCGTTAGTCATTCTTAAGTTCCAGAGTTTATTTCGGCATTTAATCGCTATATCATTTTCATCCCGCTGCCTCACTCTATTTCATGGTGGCGATTGTTTGCTCACCTAGTTTTTCTCCCTTTCGGGCACCGTATTGGACACGGCCGATTTTAACATCAACAAATGACAATACAAATGATAAAAAAGGAGCTACACCAAACTCGAAAAATAAGTGATCAAGAAAAAATGTATCAATATTTATAAAAATGACTTGTTTAAAATTATACACACCTAATTCGTCTACCCAAACACATACCTACCATTCATATCTGTTACAAAGAGTAAATGATGACGATAGAGAGAAAAATATGCGATAGATAAAGCAAAAAAAGCAGGAATATTTGTTTCATTCCATTTTTTGAATTCTTTTTTCGGTGTTTCAATTGTCCTAGATTTTATTTTTTGTGTTTTCACACACGCACGGGTTTTTTTGCGCTCATTCCTTTTTTTCGATAAAACCGAGTGAATCTCACATGCTCAGAAGAGAGACTCGTTAAAACATGTTCTACATTTTTTTTTTCTTGTTGTTATTGTTCCGTCTTGTTCAAATCTGAGTTGCCTACTACAATCACTTAGCCATGGCTCATTGTTACTTCAACACCAAAGCTGATTCGATGCACCCATCGGCGTGCTCGTTCCAACAACTCAATAAATTTGTCAGTGTTGTACACACATATATGTTCTTTTTTTCATTATCGTCGTCGTCGTTTTCATTCATTCAATTTTCCACCTCTTCGGGTGGCACTCAAATATTTCATGATCTATTTATATTAAGTTCTCACGTATGTCCTTTTTTTATAAATATGTTTATCTAACGCAAAGTTAAGGGCAACCTGATGATAATTTCTGAAGGAAAAAAAACGTCTCTTTTCACTCCAGAAGACGAAGAAAGAAAAAAGAAGGGAATGAATGAAATGTGACTCGTTTCGACACAGTACACATGTACTTAACACAGAGACACACTCGATTTCCCTTAGGAAAATTCATCGACAGACAGAGGAGAGAAAAAAAATTATTATCATCGACGCAGATAAAACAAAACAACAAACACAGTGTGTTTTTAATAACATCTTATTAAGTTTTAATAACAAAAACGAATGAGAAAAAAGCGATTTCTCCCTTTTTCATTGACAAAAAAAATGATGTTGTTTTTTCTTTCCTTTAAGTTTTGTCATTTTTATTTTTCAATTCTGTTTTCTTATTTTTCTCTTCATTTTTCAATGAGTATTTCGGTTCTTTGCCGTGAATTCTTCAATGTGATGTCGGTTTGCTTTAAACACTGCGGGTTCTCAGCAGCACTATTTTTTGTCCTTTCTCTCTCTCTCTCTCTCTCTCTCTCTTTCTCGTCTTGTAGTTTTTTTTCCTTCTTAACATTTCGTATCGATGTCGACTTGTGTGACTTCGAATAAAATTATTTTCTCTTGTCATGTTGTTGTTGTTTATCCTCTTTCTCTCTTCGAGACAAATCTTTGTTTATATTGGACGACAGCACAAACACCGTTTTATGTAAGCGAAAAAGAGAAAAATAGTGCAAATCGCTTGGGGTTTTGTGATTAAGCTCTAATTAAGATGCTTCATGTGAAACAGAGAAGAAGGAAAAAAACGCAGCCTGATTGAAGTTGGCATCATACAACAGTTAAATCCGTAATAATTATGTTGATTAATCAAGAGAATTCAGAGTTTAAATGAATCCGACCATTTTGCGTGTGACCGTTTGTTTCCACAAAATCAATTTTAGAGATCGAACCAATCCGACATTTCGCGAAGACAAAAGCAAATTGTTTTCTGTTTTTTTTTTCTGCTTGCGATCAATAAATCGTAATCCACTTAGGCGAAAAAAGTGGACAAACACAGCCAGAAGAAAAACCCAAAAATCGGATGACAACAATTCTCTTTGCTCTATTCATCTTCTAAATCTTACTTTTATTCTATCTCACACACACACACACACACATAATACAGAAATGGCAAAGAAAGAAACCAGCATAATCAATAATTTCCCTGGAAACTGTATCCAAATCAATCTGTCGGCGATTAGTGAATATTTCATGTGCAAAATCTAATACGATTACATTTAACCTAATTTATTTTAATAAATCTCTTTCTATTCATTTAAATGATCACTCGGGGACGCATAGAGGACGGGACAAAGAGAGACAGATTTGGAAAATCGGTTAAAATACTTGATAATATTACTAAGAGAATTACGGTGATTTTCTGAGTTTTGTTCGGGACTAGGGGCATTTCTCACGAAAAGAATGAATGAATTCTTATAAATTTTGAAAAATTTCTTCTGTTCGGTCCGATTCGATCAATTTTTATCTATTCGTGTAAATAAATGTTCATTTACACTGAACTTGTGTTCTGGAAGTGGGTTTTGGTGGATCTTAAGGATCGTTCAGAACTGCTCCCGGTTCTGGAAGTGGATCTACAGGATGGGCCAGGGCATTGTCAAACCGGATCTGGTCCATCCTGAGGATCCACCAAAACCCACTTCCAGAATCGGGAGCAGTTCTGAACGATCCTTGAGATCCACTGAAACCTACTTCCAGAACACTTTTATTCAAGCAATATCGTCATTTCAGTACATTTTCTTACAGTTTCAATAAAAAAGAAGAAATAATAGACATTTCTGCACATTTGCTCAAATTTTTTGTGTGAGAAATGCCCCTAGGTTCGGGATTGGCCGTTGTTTGTCGTTTTTCGGGTCATCATTATTATCATCATCATTGCCTCTGTTGTGTGTATTTGGCATTTTGGGAAAATGCATTTTGAACAATTGAACTTAACTAAATTTGCACTCATTATCCTTTAATAGTTGTGAACCGTAAAATTGCGGCTTTTCAGCCCAAAACAGAGAGACAACAGAACAGACACACACACACAAACATAGCCAGAATGAACGAATGGAAATATGTGCACAAAATATTGGATTTGGAAATAATGTTAAAAACGACGGATTTTTTTTCAGCTTTTGGCTTTCCATTTGCTTTGCAGCCACAAAATACATACACAAACCAATTGTAACAAAATCTGCAAAATGCGATTGATAGCTTTGACAAAAGTAGCCATTGAAATTGGCCGATTGAAAATTGTGGCTCGAAAAAATTTCACTCTCTCTTTCCCTTTCTCTCTCTCTGTATATCTGTCGGTCGGTCGTTGAAACGGATTTCATTTGATGTGAGCCGATGAGCGATTACAATGGCTTTCAATGGCTATATGTGTTTTGTGGATTATCAAAAAGGTATGATTGGTATGCATGCATTGTCAAAATTTGTCGTTTTCATTTTCCATCTTTGTCACTCTTTTGTGCATTCAATCTCGCATTGATGGAGTAGTTAGTTGGCTTTGCCGATGCGATTTTTGGCAAACAAAAACAGTAGAATAAAGTGGAATAGATTGAAAAATGATTGGTTTTTTGGATGACGACATGCATTTAATTCATGCATTTACGTGGGCATTCTTTTATGCTTTTGTCTCCCTCTGACATGCTCTCTGACTCTGACTCTATCTCTGCCTCTGTGTGTCAATCTCTTGTCCTCTCGGTGCCTCTGTGTGTATACGGAGGCATCGGTGTAGATGACTCATACACACCGAATGAGGGAGAGAGAGAGAGACACGGACAGAATGAAAGTGTGAACGAGACAGAATGAATGGCAGTGTACAAAACACACAAATCCACCCGATAATCTCATAAATTTTTCATTCAATTGCCACAAACATAACGTCACCATGAAATGGACCATGAAATTCGCATACCAAATGCATGTAGCCAACAAGACCAGAGAGAAATGTAAACAAGATGATATGCGGGATGCAGAAGGAGAGACAAAAATCAAAATACACGAAGGCAACGACAACAACAAAAAAGAAAGCAAGAATGAAGCAACAACAGAAAAAAAATCCGTACATATACGAGAAGATGAAGCATAAAAACGTATATATATATACATGTCTGTATTTTTGAGCTCATTGTCCATCAGTACACTAATCAGTAAAATCAGCAAAATCGCTTACAACACGACACAAAGATTTCGTAAAAAATATATCTCTTGTATTATGTTGCTTCTTATTTTTAGTGTGTCGTCGTCGTCATTGTCGTTGTTGAGAGAGAGAGAGAGAGAGAGAGAGAGAGAGAGAGAGAGAGAGAGAGAAAAGTGAACCAAACCCAAACAATGGACAGCATCGGCATAAACATACACACAAATCGTAGGCAAATATCACTGAATATAACAACAACACCACCAAATCAGATAGAATATCCTGAACTGCATTGTTGGCCACTGAACCCATTCCCAAATTTCTGCATGGATTTTTGTTTTTTTTTTCTCCTTTTCCCAAACGTATATTGCCTCTCTTCTAATGTTAAGTCTCAGATTATGTGCGGAAATAAATACAATTTGCGAAAATGTTTCTATTAACTAGTTTCGAATTTTTATTCCATTATCTGTGTCTCTAAATCTTTCTCTCTTGGTTGATGAGAATCGCAAATGAATTCAGGGCCGATAGATAGATGTAGAGAGCGAGAGAGAGTATCAATTTCTCATCCAATCATCGATACATAACGTCCCTTTCGATTCGTTCACAAACAGATACAATTGTGTCTGGTCCATTAGAGCCACCATTCATGATGGTTAATTGAAATTCGTTGAAACGGTAAGCAACGCAGACGCTGCGATCTCATTATCTCTCAGCACATCGAGTCAATGTCAAAGTTTATTTATGATTTTCCATAAAATCACAAAATATTATGTATGTACTCGCCTTACTGTCATTTTGGTCTGACGGTGAGTGAGGGTCTATTTACCCTGTCGGTTTCGTATAAACAGGATAAGTTACGCGTTAATTAGTTGAGAAAATGTATATTCGCTTTTCGAAATTGATGTTGAAATTGTAAGCATCCAATTTCCCTTTCTCTCTGTGGTTGTGTGTTTCATGCCCATTCTAAATCATCTCTCTCTCTCTCTCTCTTCCCTCTGCTCTGCCCCGCTTCGACAAACAAAGGCCAGAGTCAGCATTATTACTTACGTTGGGGGCATTAATATTTTTCTATCCATGAATGAAATGTAGCAAGCAAATAAAAATTCCATTTTTCTCTCTGTCTCCCATATTCTCTATTGCGATTGTGATTGTGGGAAACTATCCCGTTTCCCTTCAGCAACTTTCTCATCTTTGTTTTTAAATGCCGTGTACTGCTCGTGCTGCTGCTGCTGCTGCTGTCGTTGTCGTAAATTTTTGCGCCCCATTTATATATGAAACGCACAACCGGCGGATCGTATAAATTTAAATTGAACGTGTGTTTTTTTGCCTTCCTCATCTTCTTCTTTCTGTATCCTGCGATGAGAGGGAGCGCAGCAGCAGCAACAGCAGTTAAGAGCCGAAATGAACAGAGAAAAGACTGTACGTGAGCGGTATTCAAACTCTTGAATTAACACACAAAAATGCCCATTATTTAGACACGTAAAAGCGAAAATACACTGTGAATATGATGCAAGCATCCCGTATGGTGTATGTTGTAATGCATCCGAAATAGCAACGCCGAGATGCAATAATAAATGAGCAGAGAGCGCGAGCGAGATAGCCAAAAAGAGAAAAAGGGAGAGACCAAATAGAGAAAAAAATATACATGATTGGGTTTTAGCAGTGCACCGACACGTTTGCGTCGTTGTGGACGCAAATTAAAAAAAAACCGACGACCTGATAAAATTATTATTTAAATCCGCATTTATCCTCGGGCTTCATTTCCATTTTCAGATTTTCTCATGCCTGTTCTCTCTTTCTCTCCGATTCTCTGCTGATGTTGTGCTTTTTTTTCTCGTATTTTCGGTCGGTATCAGTGTCTTGGCAAGACCATACCTATTTGTCATTGTCATTCCTCGTCTATTTGCTCAGTGCAGTAAAGTTTCGAGAAAAAAAAAATTAAACGAATATTTGAGAGAGAGAGAGAGAGAGTGCGTGTAAAAAGGTTACAAAGGATCGATGTTGAGCGCCTGATTTACACACAGTGTGCTCATAATTTGGTGTGTCGAGAGAAGCGAAAGGACACAGAAAGATTCGAGAAAAAAAATACATATAGTCTCGGGAAAACCCCGAAAAAGGTAAAACGACCGCAATGTTAAAAACGTGTTGGTCAGCTCAATTTCAAAATTTGTCCTTCGTTTCGGTTGCTTTATGTTTGAACACAATATTTTTTTTTTCATTTCGTTTACTACGTCAAATAAATGAAAACACACTTGTTTTCCATAACATGTCAATTTGATATGCACTTCTCTCACTCTATGTCTATGGCAGCTTGGCATGCGGTTCTTTGGCCCTACACACCGGATAATATTACCTTATCACAACAATAAATGTAAATGTTCGTTTCGAGTATTGTTCATCGTTTTTTGTTATTATTCTTCTATTTGTTCTGCCTTGTTGTCGGACATTCGGTTTTAAACTGATTTCTTTTTTTTTGTTTTCTACATGAATTACGTTCAGAAGTCACGTCTTCGCTTTTCGCACACTCATTCATAAACCAAACACCATAACGAAGAAAAAGCAGAAGAGACGTGTGCAATGGTTTTTGAAAGTTTTGCATTTTATGGTGTTCCATGACTTTTCCCAATAGTTTTCGAAAATTTTATGCACCATTTCCCATCGAATTGATCACGTTCTTCTCAAAACATTTGCAAACCGATTACATTTCAAAGAATTTGATTTATCTTCGAAGAAAACCGTAACAATAAACTAATCCATTCTCACCAGCATGACACATATTCTTGTTTCCAATTTTTGTTCTGTTGTTTTTTTTTCGGTTTTTATGGTCAAATCTTTTAAATGTATTGCATAAATTAGTGTTTTCTTTTTGGCGTTGAGGAAAACAAAAGGGGGAAGAATGGAAAAAAAGATATCAAAAAAAAAACTCACCACATTCACGAATTCCTGAAATGATATTGTCCCCGTTCCGTTTGGCTCTTTTGATTTCAATGCACGATGATAAAGCAATTCAATTTTATTAAAAGGCACTTGCGATTGAAGCTCAGGCGATTTTAAGGCAACTAAGAAATCATTGACGGGTATCTCGCCAAAACCTTCCGGATCAAATTTATCGAAGAGTTGACGCCATTTCTGGAGAATAGAATCGAAAACGAAAATTAAAACAATAGAATGGAGAATTGGCATCTCATTTGAGCTCTTTTATGTTGCTCAATGTCATTTATTTCATGGGTACTGTTTTGAAAACCAAATTCAAAGAATTTAAACGAATGCCCAGCTGCAGAGTAGCTACTAAAGTGAATTGTTTTTTTTTTTCAACGAACCACCATAAATACGAAGTAGTCATTGTATTGTAACTTCATTATTATTCGGTTGACATCTCAATCAAAGTATTCACTTACATCTTCTAGAAGTTCACGGCGCAGTTCAGATTCGTCGAAATCGGAATTGAGATCGGTATGGTCTGTATCGTAGACGCGATCATCCAAGCCCTGCATAGCATAACGTGAAAAACAAAGAAGCGATTCGAATTAGTGACGTACACAAAACGAAGAAGAAGAAGAAAAAGATGAAAATAAATCTGGGCACATTTATGTGCTTCCGATGGCTTACCGGTGATTCAGTGTGTTCAGTTCCGATGGAAGCCAAGGAGCCGGCAATTGTTGAGATGTGATCTATTGTTTCATTTTGACTTGAATTATCCTGTTTGGTATTGAACTTTTCAAATCCCGGCCACATTATTCGAATGAACAACTTCGCATCACCGCATCACACAACAATAACAACAAATACCAAGCGAAAAATGTTTTTATTTTTAATTTCCGACTCGAAACAAAGCGCAGCGAATAAAATGTTCGTTTTATTTCTCTCTCTCTCTCTCTCTCTCTCTCTTGTCTCAACGACAACGACGATTATTATCCAATCAAACTATCCAAATCGCATTTGGCGTGCATGTCAATTTTTCCCCCGTAGCCTCTCTTTTATTGTATTCGTATTGTGTGTGTGTTTTTTTTTGTCGCTGCTACTTAACTTTCGTGTCGTTTTGTGCCTTTTGTAATTTCGGTTTTTGTTCTTACAATTTCATGCCATTTTCGAATGTCAATGAATGAATATCACGAAAGTGCCCTTTTGATTCGCATGGCTCGCTCTCACTCGCTTCTCTTTGTTCGTTGGGATTGGCAAGGAAGAAAAGAGGGGAAATATCACGGCGTTTTATAAGGTCCTTTCTTCCTTTTTATTCATTTATTTATAACCACATTATACAATCTCACTTATTCACTTTTGTCGGCTGCATGCAACCTTTGAGAGCAATGACTCTCTATTTCTAAGTCTTTTTTTCGGTATGTAACGAAAACAACGGCAGTGCCCCGCGTGTATATGTTATTGCTTTGGTTCTTTTTTTCCTGCGCTCACGCTCTCTCTCTCTCTCTCTCTCTCTCTCTCTCTCTCTCTCTCTGTCCCTCTCTCTTTCTTCTTGTCGTCGATTTGTATGTGTGATTATTTCGAAACGATTGTGAGTGGTATGAGGTTCTTCATTCGCTAGACAAGAGGCACACAACGTGTGTGTGTGTGTGTGTATGTGTGTTCTGTGCATTCAAGTTCATGGAATGCAATTTCACTAAATGCTTTTCGCGTTGATGCGGTGGGCACATGGGCTCCGTGCGCGCATTCAAAATTCACTACACACAACTCGCCGTCTTCGGAATCTATCCTATCACCATCCAGCAGATATTTTACGGTACGGTTTCTATGGTAACAACACGTAAACACAAAACGCTTCGTAAGAATTTCTCGTACACTGCGAGATTGCAGCGCATTCAAACAATATGGATGAAGTTTTTTTCCCTTTTTCTTCCGTCAATTGCTTTTTCTTCGCAATTGACTTTTGAGTCCAAGTTTTTCAACCTTTTAATTCCAAAACAATGGAGCCAATTGTCTCGTTTTCCACAGAAAAAAACCCCATTTATTTCTCAGTTATGTATGCGTAAACTATTTTCACTCCTTTCGATATCGAATTAAATTCATAATTTTTGACGGGCTGCAATATTTTTCATCGTGTGGCAATGCAAATTACAATAAATGTCAATGAAAAATATGTTTTGAAAAAATCCACATTTTCAACACTTTGAAACTATTTTTCTTCGATTTATTTATGGAACTTTTCCTCAAATAAAGGAGAACTCATAAGATTTTCTGTTTGATAGAGAGAAAAAAAAAAACAGACTCAATATCAAGTAAATGTTTCTGTTTCTTTTTCGTTCTATGAATACTATTCTGAGGTTTTGTTTCACTAATTGGAGTCGTTGTTAGATTTTTTCGCTTCAAACCTCTTTTTTCCTTCCACTTTGCGGCAAATAAATTATCAATTCTTTTCGAAACAATGTTTGAAATTCATATACACGAATTATTTTTATCTCGTTTCAAAAGAAATTAACTTCACAAAATAAAGTTTTGGACTTGTTTTATTTTTGTCTCTATTTTATCGACAAATACACAAAATACTAGAAAATCGATAGAATGGAAGCAAACAAACACACACTGCAAAATACAAGACGTGCTTTTGTTGTTTGTTTTTTTTTTTATCCGCTGCTAGTTCTTCTTGTTCGGTTGTCGTCGATAGAAATGTCAACTGACTGCAAATCACCCGGAATGGAAATGTCGAGTATGGATTCGCCGAATCTATTTGCAGTACAATAAAATGTGAGTGTACGCGCGCATTTCATTTTCCATTTTATACGTTGCATTGCATGTCTCGACGTTGTTGTGTGTTTTTTCTTCTTCCATTCTTCAATGTTTAACGTGGTGGTATGGATGCGGTGATAGTACGCGCGCCGAAAGAGAGGGTCGAATGTGAGCAGGGCAAGTGAGACGGGCGAGAGTGACAAGGACGAGCGTACAAAAACCCACACAACACATGTATAAGCGTAATTGTTGTTGAATAGGGGAGAAAATGATGACGGCATGTTCAGTGTGTTCGGCCAACAAATCAAGCCATACTCATGGTTATATCGTGCTTGCGTTGAATCTAATATAGCGACGACTTTTTCATACAACTTCCCAGAAAAAAAAACCGATTTCCTTACCAACAAGACGTTTTGCCTTTATTTTTACAATGTGCACATGCGCCGTTTTCACATTCATTTTTCCGGAATCCATCATTATACACACACACACACACACACTCAAACACACTCAAACAGACTCGAAATTGTCAAAACTCGTGGCCAGCAGCTGAAAAATGCTCCAATTGCATTTCATTCATCAAATAAGAACCCCATCGAAGTCAACCAACAATTGATAGTGGATTTATTTAAATAAGCAACACATCAAATAAATAACCCAAATGTGTGCCCATTGAAACCATAGAAATGGTCTATCTCACTACTGGCATGACATATTAATAACAATACCGTTATCGAAACCACTTTGAAGTCTTTCATCGGCACATTAGTTGATTCAGTAATCAGCGCACACCGAGATTGACAGCAACTATATGCTCTCCGGCCTTTAATTACGTTTGTTTTTTTTTTCTCTCTTTGGTTTGATTCGGCTCTTTTCGTTCATTCTTAACGAGACCACACCGCCTGATACTTAACCACTGATTTATTTTCGTTACTAATGCGACAACACAAAACAATAACTATAAAAAAATATATTTAAAGAGAGAATTAGAGAGATAGAGAAAAGCCGAATATTGTTCTGTGCATTACATGCTTTTTTCCTACGTTCCTTCTACTGGGATTCATTCACATATAGAACATCGGATTAAACATTGAATTGGTTGTTATGGTTTATTTAGTGTAGAATTTATGCGTGTTTGGTGGAAGATAAAGGCGCATGTGAAGCCATTGATTTTCAATTATGTGGTGCTTTTCTGATAATGATCGGTGCGATACGTGCAGTAAAAAGTCCCCGAAAGCCGAATGTGTAATTGAGCAATTTATAGCATTTCAAAATGGACGGCATAAATAAAACGGAATGCACAACGCGATCGCCACACAGAGATCTCAAGAAAATGAATGGGCAGTCTCTCGGGCTGCACAATATCAAATAAGACTGATGCACAGTGAGAGCGAGCGAGCGAGCGAGAGAGAGAAAGCCAAAGAAGGTGAAGATTAACAACGATCACACAGATGATTGTATTAAAGGATCCCCGTTCGGTGCGCGTCTCTCATCGAATCATGTCGATTGATCAAATAAAGCTGACCGCCCGAACAAACAAATCCAATATTAAGACAGGCGGTGGGCGGTTATTTCTTGCTTTATTGTCGATGATGATTACTAATTAATGATACACATGAAAATTATCTTGCTAAACGGTTACCAACATCGGCAAAATAATTCATTTTTCCCTTCGATCGACAACTGTTGAAATGCTGAATTGTTGAGAAATGGAGAGAGAGAGAGAGGAAGAGAACGAGGGAAAAAACCCATTTTTTTTATAAATTGGCCGATTCGGCATTCATCTAACACTCGTTAGAGTGTGTTTTCTATGGCTTTTATAACACATTGTAGCATCGTAAATGTGGTACGCAATGCGAAAAAGAAAACATATCAAAAACCAACAATTATGTTCGCAGTCCAAGAATGAAACAATCAAAACGATTTAATGGAGAGATCGAGAGAGAGAAAAAAAAACAAGAGAATCAGACCGCCAAAGTCGAGAGTGCCGATCAATTTTCCCATCTTTCATTCAACGGCAACTTGCAAAACCAACTGAGAAAATTCAGATGCATCCGTCGCCGCCGCCACAAAACGCGAACGGCAACGGCAACGGCAACGGCAACGGCAACGGCAACGGCAACGGCAACGGCAACAGTAACAACAACAAAATCAACCGAATTTCACATAACAAATTAACCATTTTGCTACAATTTTCGCTTCATTTCGATATATGGTTGGATCGCTTTTCTGTTTCTGCGGTTGGATGCATTTGTTATTTCTGTTATTTCGTTTTGTTGTATATGAATTTGTGTAAATTCGGTGCTGTGTGTCTTTCTCATTCGCTGGCTGGTTGGTTGGCTGGCTCGTACGCTCCATCGCCGTTTTACACAGAGCATATTTTTGAGCTTCGTGTCGGATCACTTGTTTTATTTCGGGTTTTCAATGGGCTAAATCCGTTTTTGATCGACTTCGACTGCTGCTGCTGGTGCCGATGCCACTTTAACCAAAATTTCGGCGTGTAGAATCGTTTTTTTTCTCTTCATTTCATTCTCTGACTGCGGTGTTATTGCTATTTTCAGTAAATTTTGAATTCCCTTCTCGCAAGATAATTGTTTTTTTTTTCGTTTGTGGTTTTCCAAAAACACTTGCCTTTAAAAGTAATTTCGTTTGGTTGTTCTTTTTTTTCTCTCGTTGTTTTTACTTTGTGCATGTTGCTTTTCGATTTAATTGAACGCGCAGAAACACAAAATACTCCAAATTCAGCCGCGAAGAACAGAAGAAAGCTAGAGAGAGAGAGAGAGAGAGAACGAAAAAAAAAATTGCCGCTTGGACAATTTTCTGGTTACCGAAGCCCCTCCGAGAAAATGACACAGCTCGAAATGAAAAAAAAAAATACTTGAAAACCGCCAGATTAATTGCATAGCCGATTCGTACCGTCAATCTTTTGTCTTTATGATAATGTTCCGCTTGACGGAACCAAGAGAAGAATAACAGCAACAACGTACGGCAACAACACACAACTTCAATTTCAAATCATCGTCATCATCATTGTGGTTCTCACATCGAAAACAAACCGAAATTCAAACCAATTAAACCAATTGCATTACTTTCTTTGTCATTCTTTAGTTTTTACTACCGCCGAAGCTAGTGTACTCACATCGGGCACTATGTTTCACGCAATTTTTGTTGTTGTTGTTGTTGTTCCTGTTCTTTCAAACATGAACACACACAAAACGAAACAATGAATGTTCTAATGTCGATCGGTTGTTGCAAGGAATTTTCCATCGTTTACGGTCCTCCGTACAAATTGAATGATAACACTAATGAAAATATTTGCCTTATCCGCATTATAAATTGTGGCATTCCATTGTGGCATGGATCCGATAGACACACGGAGAGAGAGAGAGAGAGAGAGAGAGAGAGAGAGAGCGAGGACCACCGGCCAAAAGAGACACCTGGTGGGTCGAAACAATTTATATTGGAAATCGATCGAATGACTAACGTTTGTCGCTTTGCACCGAAACCGACCCGAAATGCACACGATCGGAAGAGTGAGAGTAAGAGAAGAAAAAAACAGTAAAAGAAACACGAAAAACCCATTGTTTACAATTTTATCTACTATTTCTCCGTTTTATTTTTTTCTTTCTTTTTTTTTTTGAAAATCTATTGCTTCGTGTCCACTACACATTGTCAACTGTCACACAAAAGAAAAATTGAGGCCATTGAGCGGGCAACGCGAGAGAAACGATAGAAATATCGGCTCTCGGCTTTGCCGATAAAAGCTTATTAAGAGTCGAGAGAAAAAGACAACTATGAGCAGGAGGCAGAAATCAATGATTTTCAACTAAATAGACGACACAATTGCTATTAAAATGTTTTTGGGTGTGTCTTTGGGCGCTGTTAATGGCTGACGATGGTTGACACACACAAAGACCAACTTATTGGTGTGCCGTGCCGAGTCGAGCCGAAAAGTGTCATTCATATCACATATGAAGAAAAGAAAATACACAACAGTCTTTCTGCATTTCGATCACCTTGCAATTCAGATCAATTTAACGTGAATGCGTTGGCTTTTATGTTGCTCCGGTTCGGACATTACACATAATACACTCACACACGCAGTAATTTTTTTCCCGTTCTTTTGTCATTGACAATATATCTGTTTATTTACTTTAATTTGTCTTTATCTCAATTTTACACTCGGGGAATCGGGAAGCCCAAGTTGAATTCTCAAGTCGTCGCCTGTCGAACAAAAGTAATAGCACACACCCGAGAGAGAGAGAGAGAGAGAGAGAGAGAGAGAGAGAGAGAGAGAGAGAG
>NW_022601438.1:7159412-7235658 GCF_009176505.1 Sitodiplosis mosellana
GAGAGAGAGAGAGAGAGAGAGAGAGAGAGAGAGAGAGAGAGAGAGAGTGAGTGAGTGACTCAATCAGCACGGCAAATATGTGAAGAAAAAGAAGAAGAAGATGAAGCAAACTATTTCAACAACAATGCGCCCAACACAACACCAATAAGAATAAAACACATCTCTCGAGAACGGAGAATCAGGAGGCGAAAGGCAACAATGGATACACAAAAAGAAGGAACTTTATACGAAAATAAAAAAGAAGAGGCAAAATAAAATAGCTACGAGACGCACCAAACAGAAGAAAACAGAGCGGTCAACTCTGTGTGATCAACGAAAATTAATTGTCTGCATATTTAGTGCTTTTCAATTTTTCTCTGTTCGTTCGGTGATTTCGCTGCGTGTGTTTGTGCGAGAGACGAGAGGCCACATCGATCGGCATCGGTTGAAGTTCGAATTGATTGTCAAATTATAGATACAAATGTGTTGACGAAGGTAATTTCATCAATTTTTTCCCCTCTCTT
The DNA here is from genome assembly GCF_009176505.1 of Sitodiplosis mosellana. Lineage (NCBI taxonomy): Eukaryota > Metazoa > Arthropoda > Insecta > Diptera > Cecidomyiidae > Sitodiplosis > Sitodiplosis mosellana. The sequence continues at coordinate 7,159,916 of NW_022601438.1, forward strand.
TCATCCTTCTACCTGTGTGTGTGTGTGTATGTTGTATCCTGAACTGTGCATCTTCATTGAACTATTTTTTTTCGGTTGCTTCTTTATCATTTTGAAAAATGGTCAAGAAAAATACCCGATAAAAACATCGAAAAAAAACACGTACGACCCTTTTGTCGGAGTTATTTTCGGGCTCTTGAGAATCTCTTCGGGTTTTTGCCTTATATATCTCTCTCTCTGTATGTTTCTGGTTCGAGTTCCTTTGTTGGGTTGGCGTTGTCATTGCCTATTTTCGTTGGCTTTTGTTTACAAAATTCCAGAGCACTATTATTATCATTGCCGATGGTGTGTAATTACTGACCATCGAAATGAGTTGATAATAAACGGATTGAACAATTGTACGGTGCAAGCGAGCGAACCCGAGCGGGAGGAAGAATAGAGGCTATTTAGCAACAATAAAGAAAGACAAGAATACACATTCAGCCAGGTTGTTGTTTGTATAACCGTTCGATCGATCCAATTCGAAATTGGGAGGTAAATGATGAAGATGATCAATAGGGCGAAATTCCGACAGCAAAAAGCAAATGAAACAAAAAGAACACATTTTATACGAAGAAGGAAAAAATTACAAAATGTTAAACAAACACCAAATTTTTCATATTTCTGCCTTTTTTTCTCAGCCACAAACCCATCGGCGTTTGTTTGTTCTGTGTGTGTATGCGCGCGAGCGCACACACTACTATGTTCAGGCTACAAAAACGTTTCTTTTCTTTTGTGGAAAATTCAATTTGTCGATGATTTTTGATTGACTTCAATTGATGCGCTGTAAAAACACTTCGATGCCATCTTAATGTTGTTTTTTTATGATCTCGCTCTTTTTCGGTGTGTGTTTTTGTAATATTGAAACGGCTCAGAGAAATACTCACTGGACAGAAGTGAAAAAAAAAATTCTATCGAACAAATGACATCGGATTGATTTTTGTGTACATAAAAAAAGTCATAATGCAAGCAAAAGAACCGGTAGCTCGGACTGAGTGTGTATAAATGACCTTTTCCCAATTTATTCACCGACACAAAACCGACACAATGATCCGTGTGATGGATTTCACTCGCACTCTCTCTCCCACTTGGAAGCCGATCAACGAAGCGAAATTACGGAAAATGATAATAAAATGAGTGCTGATGAGCTGCGTTCCGTTCTCACACTTTTATCTCTGGTCAAACAGCGAATCCGACGAAAAGATAAATACCCACACTTTATAACAAAGACACATCATTGAATACAATGTAGCAACCGGAAAATCAAAGACACTAAACGAAGAAGCATCAACTCAACAGCCAGTAACAGTAACACAGCAGCGAACGCTGGTACAAAATGTAAATGACAATACACATTTTCTCGCACCATCACATCAATCGGCCGACATCCCATCATCATAGACGTCTTTGTCGACATTAACAGACCCAATGAATAAAACTAACATCAAAATAAGATGGATCTACCGCGTTTAATTGTAACATTACGAAATGATCGTTGCCTCGACACCGAGAAGAGAGAAAGATAGAGACAGACAATCACACGAATCTGGCGCTCATGTGAACGGTGTCGTTCGCATCAGCCATGACATTTCGTGTGTAGAATAAATAAGAGCAAAAGAAGAAGAAAAAAACAGAAGAAAAAACAGAAAACAGAGAATAAGAACCATCGACGCATAGCAGTAGCCAAACACCGCGAAATTCAATACACAAGAAATGAGCAACATTTCAACACAAACACAGCAAAAAAAAAAAATCATGTGAAGAGAAAAAAAAGCGCCGAACGACGAATTCATCAATTTTTGGCGTCCAAGTGTAAATGAAACGGAGTGTATCTAATGTTTACCCTCTATGACTATATTACCGCCTCCAAAACTGCCACAGAGGTAATTAAATTGAATTAATAGATGATACCGAAACACCATTTCTCATTCATATCTCGTTCTGCTCTTCATTTGATCGCGAATTTTGTTGTATAAAAAATGTTCTCGCATTCGGTTCTGTTTTGTTCATCTGTCTTTCTCGTTAATTTATAACGTAATTAAAAGATGCGTGGAACTGTATTCGAACGTTAGCACCGCATTCACAATTATCTATTGTTTCCGAACTCATTTGTGACCATAAAAAAAACTTATATCATGCGAGATCGGTTCGTCGCTTTTTTTCGTCGTCGTCATCATCGTCGTCGTGTTGTTTTTGGTCGACATTTTTGACGGTAGACGAGGAAGAGAAACAAAAGACAACGATTAGTTCACACGCTCGCCGGAGGGTCGATAATTAATTGTACATTCGAATCGAATAATTTGACGAAATAGTGACAAGTTCCGATCATCAATGATTCACCGACTCTCTCTCTCTCTCTCTATATATATATATATATATATATATATATATATCTCGCCTTGCTCGCTCGCTTGATTGATCGACCCTCTCGTCGCTTAATATCAATCTTCCGTGTGAAATGCGTCACATTCATCAGCCTCACACTTGAATCCCACGAATTTTATCGAATCATCGTGTGAACATCGGTAGCGTCTCGTCTTGATGGCATTATTTTAACAAAGATTTATATATTTATTTCAAATTCTTGACGTTGATATCAGCCAATGGATCTTGAAGTAGTTCAATTTTCATAGTTAAATCGTTCAAAATTTCTCGGTCACAAATTTCAAAGAAAAACAATTCAAAAATTGACGCTCATGAAGAAAATAAATGAAAAATGTGCAGTTGAATCAAGCAAATGTTGATGTGAAATCATCAAAATCACTCATTTATTTCAGTTAATAAAATTTGGTTTCTTCTAATTTGCGGCGGTCAATAATAGGATGTGAAACAATAGCCATCATCGTTGGGTCTAATGAGTTTAATGAATGTGTGGGAAATGTTTTATACTTCAATCGAATCAATTAGAAATGGTAAGTAGTCGGTTGCCATCAAATAAATATGAGAATGAAGTAAAATAAACCGCAACCGTTACAATGAGTGGAGAGAGCCACTGAAGATGGTAATCGTGAGATATTTTCGGTTTTATTTTTTTTCTTTCTTCACCTTACTTCCGATATACTTTTGTTTTGGGGCAAAATCAATCGAGTGGCGTGAACAAGAGCGGGAGAGAATATTTGGTACGGGAAACATGATCGAAACACATACACGCATTTACGTCTTCGAAGTAATAAAAACGAAAGTTTTGCTCCTTTTTAATTAATCACACCGAAGTGGCGTTTCAATTGTTTGCATGTGTCCCAATTCATCAAATTAAAACTTCCAGTGGCTTAAAGTTTGCAAGAGAGAGTGGGTGAGTGTGAAAGAGTTGAGATTGATTTTGTAAAGTGGAAAAGAGGCGTGAAATTCACATGTTATCTGACACATCGGTTTCGGCAACGGAATATTTCATTTTCTCAGAAGCGAAAAGCTTCTTGGGAAAAGGGATGCCGCGTTCTCGCTATGCAAATAACGTACACACGTATACAGAGCGAAAGAGTGAGAGAGAGAGAGAGAGAGAAAGACACACACTGTGAAAAAGTAATTCCTTTTTGGCATTGATGTGTGAATGAATTTTGAGAACGCGTGCGACACACAAACACACGTCTTTAGTCTTTCACTCATTTATACTAAATGTGAACAATATTTAATTGTGATTTCCCTGAGTGACGGCTCTATGCAATGTCTGTGATTGCGATAAGAAGTTTCTCGCATTCATTTCATATTGTTTGCACTAAATTGACTTTTTTGTCGCTGTCGTTCTCTTTCTTTTAATCGAATGCATGGCTATGATGAAGAAGTTTAAGCATATGGCTCTGTTCGCGAAAGGTAAACACAGAACGATTCTATTGTTTGATATAAAACAACAACAACGACAAAAAAAGCGTAGCCTCATATACATACAATGACATTGAGTTGAATGGAATAAGTTTGCCGAAATGATGACACACACACACAAACACACTCCTTGTTCTCGCTAATAAGCGAAATTATTCGCATTTTCATTCAGACAGTTTGTTATCGTAACGGCTGTGTTTCTTTTTACTTCTTCTTCTTCTTCTGTGTTCCATTCTCCATCGAAGTGAACTTTTCATTTCAGTGAGAAATTCCCACTGATAACGAACGGAGAGATGAATTTCCAGAAGTTTTCCGTTTTTAATTTGACTATAGTCAAGAGTATACAGACAACTTCAATCAACTTATGACTTACATTGAAATGAGACACAAGTATACTACTAACTCACAAAAGAGTTGTAACTTTTGTAAACTAATGAATCGTTGAGTCGAAAAAGAGAGAGAGAGGGAGAGAGAGAGAGAAAAGTACATCATCAGGCAAAAAGCAGAAGAAGAATTTAAAACTTTTTTTTCTCTGTTAAATAGGATTTTGCAGTAAGAGTTCAGTTATAAATGCTATAATCAACGAAAATGGTCTGATTTCTCAATGAATTATATCCCAATAGCTTTTGATATATATTTTGTCCTCTCTTCCTCTTTGGCATCTTCTGCCTCTCTTCTCTCTTTTCTCTACGTGAAAGTTTTTGGCAAAACTTTTGCATGGCAATAAATTTCACGATAACAAGTATCAAGAGTATGAGAGGGACATAGATGGACAGAGAGAAAGAGAGAGAGGGCGGGAGAAAGCATGAGTTGGCCAAGAGTGCATAGGCCTACTAGATATATAGGCTATAGAGCCATTTTGAAGTGATCATTTTTGCGCAGATTTTACCCCTTACACAGGCATAATTCAAATGAATGCTGTGTGTGATTTTGTTATTGGCTCCATCTTCTGTTTACCACTCGACAAACGGTCACACATACACTTCTTTTGTTGTTGTCCTTTTCCATGTTCGATTCCAAATTTCATGTGTGCCTGTATGTGTGCGATTCTCCATGCGATGAATTTGTAATAGGCAATATTTATGCTGCTTGTGCTGTGGATACAGGAAAATTTGGCGGGCAATGCAAGAATGCCAAGTAAACGAGACACACACACACAATCACACAACTTGCGCGCATGCTTCTCAACTATTTCGCAGCTGTTTCATTAAAATCGTTGATTTTTCCGTCATTTTTCTAAGCGAAATTAATAATACTAAAAGCATTTTGGTAACAAAAGACATTTTTCTAAACTTTCCATATCATCATCGATGCAGATGATAAAAAAAAGAAGAAAAAACGAAGAGATTATTTTACATTTCATAACAAGTGGATGTCTGCTGTGGCCAAGCAGCGGCAGCAACATAAATGGGAAATATTTCCCCCGATGGTGGATGGAGAGACGCAAAAGATACGCGCAATACGCAATGTAAACACCCATACACTGACGCCAACAATGCCATTTCCATGCCATAGGGGACGTTGATTTCCATGTATGTGTGCCTCGTTTGGCAATGGCTTGTATGCAATGAAACCAACATCCACACGTCGGATTGTGCCATTCGCGTTATTATCAGCGAAGGAAATATTGAAGCGCTTTAGCAATCAACATCGAAACGTTTCACGTTGTCGTTGGTGTCGTGTATTATTCTTTTTCGTTCAGATTTTTTTCGTTCATCCATCTCTCGTTGCTCTGGTGGCGTTTGCCTCATAAAATTTCGGTGTGGATTCAATGTGCATATTCGTTAACACATTTCATTGTCATCGCAAGCCGAAGACTGTGCAAATGTGTGTGCGTCGTTTTCCGCGTCATCATTATCATCGAAAAACAGAAGCTGCACGAGAGGTAAATCATACAGAATAATAGAAGAAAATAAAAAATCAGCATCTCATCTTAATTTACAAGTTTTTCTAGTTTTGATTCGAAAAGTGTTGTTCTAAATCAATTTTTTTGTTGCGATTTTTGGCAATTTTTCTTTCCAAACATAAAAAAATAAGACTTTTTTTCGTAGAAAAAAGAAAACAAAAATGAGAAGAAAATCTGTGCATTGGAAAATCAGTTTCAATTTCATGTGGATGGTTTCATTTGTGTGCGGTGTTGATGTTATCACAGTTCCGACTCAGGAAAAGGGAAATAATAATGGAATAAGCCATATCAAATAGGCATTTGAGTTGAAAGCGAGGAATGAAACAAAACAACAACAACAACAAAAACAGACGAGAAGCAAAGAACAAGTGTGGAATGATATTGAAAGAGGGTAAAGTAGTGAGCGTGAAATAAGCGACAGAATATCGTTCAAATAGGAAAATCTCTAAAGACGATACTATAAAATATTCATGACAATCGTAATGGCTCTTGTTGGTTTAAATGTTTTGTCGCGTCGCGCTTGAAACAGCGAGTGTCTGTATTTCTATTCGGTTTTATATTTATTTGCCGATTTTTTTTGTCCTGTATGTGTGTGTTTTTTTTTTTGTTGCGTTCCACCAGTCATCAAGTCATTTGCATTGCTCTTCAGTCAGTTTTGCTACCATTTTGCCTTCAGATGCCAATTGTAAGAGATTTACATATTGGTTGTGTGATATGTTGTTCAGCAGATGAGTTTGAATAATTCGCACAACCATTCCGACCAAATGTGTGTGTGTGCGTGCGCGTTGCTTCCCATTCGTTCGAAGTTCAGCTTCCTCTTCTCTCTCTCTCTCTCTCTCTCTCTCTCTCTCTCTCTCTCTCTCTCTGTCACTCGTTCAGTGAGCATCGAAATCGACAAGTGATAATTACCATAAAATATATATGTGGTTGCCTGGTGCAAACGAGTGACAAACACTTGAGACTCTGTCATTGGGTGAGGTACCGTACATTAAACGATAGAACAACCCAATCATGCTTTGTCTCTTCATAAAATATGATCGAATTCCATGATACATAGTTGTTTGCATTCCACACTCGATTTGAATGTGTTATTCATTTGAGGTGAGTTTCCAAGGAAGCAGCACTAGCCTTGAATACAAGGTTTCGATCGATTTGAATGTGAAGAGAGCAGAGATGAAAACACTCACTACCGATAGAATTTATATCGAAATGCATTAACTCGCAATTTTCAAGACAAAATTCACCCGATAGTTGAAATGCCTGACTGAATTGCAGCATTTGCAAAATTTCAATACCGAAGCGAAGCGTCCATTAATTAAATGGGAGTTTCGAAGAATGAGAGAAAGCGTCAGGGTCGAAAATGCCATTAAGGATTTTCATTACCAATCAATTGAGAACGACGAAGAGAGGAAGTGAGAGAGAGAGAGACATAGAGAGAAAGTCGACGTCATTCCCGTTTTGCGATTGGTGTTTAATTTGACCATGTGATATTTGCGTGTATTGTGACGATGTATTATACATCGGTTGGCATTGTTTGAATGTTGCTACTGCAAAAAATATGGATGCGCGTTGCAGCCCAAATAAAGCCTCTGATATTGATACACTATCAATCAATTGCCGCATCATTTATTCTCCACCAATGAAAATGGGAATGCCAATCAAACGGCTCAATTACAAATAAAAGTTATTACCATTACATATACATATATCTGTCTCTCAAACGATTCACGGTGTTATTTTGTGCAAATAAAAGCGAAACCATTGTGGAAATTGTGTTTTTGGTTGAAGCAAACGTTAACAATCGAATGGAATCGAATGGAATTGGATAGCGGATACATACAATATCAATGCCCAAATAAATTGATGCTCGGACTGAACTAAATAGACATACAATCACAGAAAGAAAATATGAATTGAATACGAATGTGGATTCATCGGTATTTATTTTTTGCATCCCTTGAAGACAATTCGCTATTTATTTGTGCTACCCTCCGTTTTATTTGCTTACCAATTTTGCCATACACAGAGAAAGAAAGACACACACATGAGGCGTTTTCTTAAGCTCAGCTCAAAATACGAATTCATAAGATGACTCACATGCGTGCCGAATGCGAAACAATTTGATAAAGTGCATTTTGCACATTTTAAACATTGAATTTCCCATTGTATTTTCTTTCTCTCATGTGTGCTGTGTATTTACGAAACAGTTACCGAAATGTGAAGCAGACACGTGCCCCCCAATTTCAATCTCATGTTTTATCGCACGAACAAGCAAGCATTTTCAGTTCAGTAATAACGTAAATGCAACGCTTGAACTACATGAAAATAAATAACATTAAATTGAAATATCGTCAGAATGGGATGCGAGTGAGTGAGCGAGCGAGGGTATGCGAGGTGAGTGCGAACGAGAGAGAGAGAGAGAGGAGAGACACAGAAAGGAGACACATGACAACCGAGGGAGATGCCTGCTGTCAGTAGTCGTTGAGTCCTTTGGTGCCGTAATCCAAGGATACATTAAATGTGGCTCGAATATGGAATACAATGAAATATTGTGCTATATTAAGGAAGTGCTTGTGACGTTCTTACAGACGCATTCTCGCTTTGAATGCGATCTAATGATGGTACACAGAAGCACTTGTCATGTCACGTTGATGTACCATCGAATTGCGAGACTGATGACGAAAAGAAGAAAAGAAAAGCAAGCAGGGCCATTTGCTTTCTTTCCATTCGCCAAACACTTCGCCACTCACACACTACATTCGCAATGCGAATGGGTTGCTGACAGAAGAGCTTTCGAATTTCAGAATGTCGGAATAACTTATCTTCCTTTTTCTCCCTTTTTCACTTTGCATTCCCTTCCTCGTCCTTATTTCTCGCTCAAAATGCGCTGTCATCATCGTTTTGCTTTTGCACAAAACGCGATGGAAAATCCTCAGTTTGTCATTTAGCATACTAATTTCGGTTTACAATCAAATTAAAAATTTAATCTATTAAATGCGTTTTGTGTACACAAATCGTAATTGTGTGGGGTGCTCGTATCGCCCATCGTACACGAAAACCAAGCATTTTCCATTTGGCTTCCATTTTTATTTCTCTCGGAAAGTATGATGTACGATAGCATCCAATTAAACATTTTTGATCGTAGATTAGATTCAATGATGAAATTACAATGTCATTCGCCGCGTGTGTCTATGTATCACTCTATTTTTCTCTCTCCCTGTGTGTACCACATACACAACACGTCAACGTCTAAACTGAATTACATTTTGCGCTGTGGTTTTTGCATTGCAACGCATTAATAAATATTTCGATATATTTAATAAACCGCTCACTGAATTCATAACGTGTGTACGTTTATGTTAAATGGTTCCATTCGCAGGCTCAAAGTTCAATCCGTTTGTGCACATTCATTTTACGGTTCGGTGCGCTGTACATGACATGTGTATTGACGTGTGTTTTGCCAATTGCGATGCACACAACGAGGGAAAGGTAGAGAGAGAGAGAGAAAACGCTTCCGATCTTCTATTGTGCTGTGCTGTGCTCTGGTATGTTTCTATATCATAAATGAGCTCGAACGTGAACAATTTTCGCTGATGCTATCTGTCTTGTTTGACGGAAGTCAGAATGGGGTTGAAAATGGAACGCGCATACTTGATGAAATTCTTGCGATCAAATTCATTGGGAAAAAGTGAATGGGAAAAGACCAACCGTTGGGATTGAAATTCGTACGAAGAATTATTGACAAAAAGTTCAAGGCAAAATGAACAAACATCCGCATATTTTTTTCTCTCTTTAGCTTTTGCTAAACCAGAACGAATGAAGAAAAGAACGCGCGTATTAAATTCACAACCCCAGAAAAATTCATATGGTAGATTTTTTATTTACTGGAGATTACGATAAAGGCAAAACATTATGATAACAACACCAACAATAATAATACCATCATGGAGTTTAGTATTTTCGGATGAAAACCGCACAGTAGCTCAAGTAAACTGAGTGAAAGAGAATGAGAAAGTGAATTGTTGATTATTTCTCGCTGCGTGTATCGAATTTGCAATGTGTATAGCGAGAACAACACAGCATTAAATTAAATGAGAAGCCGTGCTTATTCATGTAGAAAATACAAGTGCAAAATTAACATTTTGTCTTCATGAGTTTTTTTTTCACTTATTTCTATCTTGTTTTCTTTTTCTTCTTCTGCTCGGTTTGTAAAGGAGAAAACGCGTGACGACATTTCTTAATTACAATTGGAGTGCTGGAAGTTACATAACAAAGAAGCAGAATTTAAAGAAAAAATAACAACGAACCATATATACACACGCATACGAGACGAGACAGAGAAGAACCTGGGAAAGAAAAGTAAAAGAAAAGCACTGTGAAGACAGAGCGGCAAAGCAATCAAATTAAAGTATAGAACAAAGTACTTGTAGAAGAAGAAGAAGAAGAAGAAGAAGCACTAGCAGCAGAGGCGACAAAGTAGTGTACAAACAACATGCATGGCTATCCTGTGATGCAAGTAGTTCAATACAGCGTTCCGCCATGCTCTTGGCCACCACCAGTCGATTCGCATCGTTCATCGCAGCCAACATCTGGTATTTTACAATATTACTCTATCAAAAAACTACAACAACAACTACGACCACAAAAAAAATGCATGCACTTGCATACTCACATACAGTAGCGAGAGAGAGGAAGAGAGAGAGAGAGAACCCAATTTATTTGATATATTTAATTGCAGTCCTGTGCATGTAACCATGCACTTGACTGCATTGTTTTTGTTGTTGGCCGTGTAATTGTGGCGTTGTGTGTATATTGAAATTTTGTTGTTAGGCCAAGTGCGTTGCTTAATTTTCTCTTTCTCACTCTCTCTCTCTCTTTCTTTTTGTGTTGCAACGATTTGGTTTTCAAATATTACTTTACGTTTATTTTTTTTTTCTAAGCATGTCGTTCCTATACAGAAATATATATATTTAAAAAAAAAATTTTGGTTGTTAGTTTTTCCGGTGCGAATTTTAATGGGCTGCAGCCCTGCAATATATCTTCCGTTTTTGTCATGTATTGTAATTTGAAGCCGTAGGAACGAGCAAAAGTGAGTCGGAGCGAGAGTGAGACAAGGCTAATGCAAATCAGAGAGAAAGGACACAACCAAACGAACCTATGGAGAGAGAAAAATGTGACTTTGCATTTCATTTGTCGGTGTATGAATGTGCACGACGATGTGTGGTGTGACAATGTGATGTGTTTTGAATATGCAAAGCATGCAATGGCAAGTGCATCAATTGTATCCTATTGCACACATGCACTACGAAATGCTCGGCAGCAACAGCAGCAGCAGCAGCAACCTGCAAATAGACTCTTGCTCGTCTCGTTCTCTCTTTCATCTGGAAAAACGAATGGTTGAAAAAGCGCTTGGCGCTCGTTCTCGACAAATTTCCCAACTCATATTCACTCACTCAATCGCTATCTCTTGCTCGCTTTTTCATTTTGCCCAAAAACGCTTTCGTTACACACTCCACACAGCTAGTTTGTAAATGAGAGAGCGTAGAGGTTAGAGGGAGATAGAGAGTACGTAAGTGCGCACATTGAGTTGAATATATTGGCATATTAATCGTGATAAATGGCACAGTATTCGAATATCGTGTGCAATTTTTTTTCTTCTTTCGTTCAGCTTCTTTTCTTGCTATTTTCGTTGTTGTATTTTCGTCTTCCTTTTATTTTCCGTTGTCGTTGTTGTTGTTGCTGCTGCTGCTGCTGCTGCTGCTGCTGCTGCTGCTGCTGCTGCTGCTGTTGTTATCGTTTTGTGGCATTGTCGCGCTGTTTTTCGATGGTACTTCCGCTCAAACTCTGAAATATTAAATTTTGTGTCGTTTTGAGCGCGCGGCAGCGGTAAATATGCATGTGTGAGTTGGTGTTTTTTCCTGTTTGTTCATGTGTCCCGTACTTTTGCTCACCATCAAGTAAGAATAAAAAGTAGCAGGCACGCATTTACATACTGAATTTCTTTCTCTTTTGCATACACATTTCTCCTCTCCGACCCATTTCATGTCAACACAATAGAAAGCAAGCAGCATTAGCAAAATAGTTTAAAAGCGCTAAAATATTTCGCAAAAAAAGCGAGAAAAAAAAATCGCCCGAAATGCGAAAAAGGCGCACTCATACACATACACACACTCTCTCTAGCTCAAAATATGTTAGTTCAAACAATTTATACGCTTCCATGCATATTGTTTTAACCCATTAACGCCCAAGCCAATTTTTTTTCTTCGAATTTTTTGATAATATTTCAAATCGAAGTTACTTTTGGTTAAAGAAAATCAAATATTTCGTCAGATTTGAATTATGGTGTCCAGAACCCGGGAAAATGACCAAAAACTTCTGTCCTAAAAATAAGACGCTGGGCGCCATTTAACAGATATTTTGTTGACACGTTTTTTTTTTGAATTTTCATTGAAAAAATGTCATTTTTACATTATTAGTAGTTGAAAAATTACCAATTTCAAAGAACTTTGACTGAAAAAACGAAAAAAGAGATATCAAAGATATGAGAGAAACACGGCGACGAAGCTACAACAACAATAACACGTATTTCCAATGTAAACATAAGACGAGCTCTATTGACACGACGCTTGTGGTGATAGTTGAAGATTTCAATCACATAAGCGTATGCATGGCCGAAAATCAAGTAGCCTTTCGCGCAAACCGTATAAATCCTTTGATAGCGTGTCTGTAGTGTGTGTATATATTGACCGCTCAACGTGTGTTGTGTGCATGACCACTAGGACAGGTCGAAAAATATCGTCAGTATGGATTTCATAGCCGCGAAAAGAAATGAAGTCAAGTAATTTCACATATAGTGTTTTTTATTCAGAAAGTAAATAACGGGATATTTTCCTATTCGAGAAGATTTATCTAGTCAATTGATCGATGTTTGTACAAAGAGTAACATCTTTGTTGTCTGACCAACGACGCATCAAAATCTTGTTTGTAGTATCGAGCACGAAATCAGTCTCTCCACGCTTCAGTTGTTTGCGTACAGTTCCCGTTGCACATAATCGTTTTTCATTCACCAGACACATGAGGTAGTATGATGTGAAAAAATTGTCAAAGTATACCTTGTGATGCTCGGGGTTTTCAATGCGTTAATGGGTTAATATTCCAGTATGTTTGCGTCGCTTCGCGTCTCTTATGGCCTTTGCCAATTATGCTATTACTATGTTATATTTCATTTTTTTTCGGTTGCTGTCGTCCGACTTGAAAATATTTCTTCAGTTCCGATGAATGCTGGCGCTTTGATTTCTCTATCACTATCTCTTTTGGCTGCCATTAGGTTTTCTTTTTCATTGCTTGCTGCATTTTTCGGTTGGATTTACATTTTTGTCCCAGAAATCTTTCGAGCATTCGCTTGAGCACTTCGATAAATGTCTTTGCACACAAAACGATGACAACAAAGCGACCGAACATAAAAAAAACGAATACGAAAAGTAAAGGAAACAATCCATCTTTATGCAATGCATGCTTATGACGGTCTTGGGATTTGTTTTTTTTTCCTTCTGCATGGATTTTACAACATTTTACAATCATTTTCTTTTTCATCGTCGTTTGGTATATATGTCTATATATTCCGCCTGCTATGCGATTTGCATTTTATCATTTTCCATTTTGGTTTCATTGTTTTATCTCACTCTTTTTCTCTCTATTCCACATCGAATCTTCGCCTCTCTCTTAGTGTCACCGCGAGCTGGCATTCGAAAATATGTTGTTTGGTGCTTAATATGCGGCGGTCTATCATGTCTACTTGGCACTATGTTCCTCGGCGTGTATTTTTTGGTGCGATCGTATACAAGCACGATAGGCTACTTTGAAACAGTTCCAACATTTGTTCCCGCCACTTTGGTAAGTAGTTTCATCGCTTTTTTTTTAACTCGTTCACTCGTGAAATTTTGGCATTCGCGCCAAATCATTAAATTAATTTCTAATTCGCTGCTAATGCATCTATTGCCATTTCTTTTCTTTTCTTTCTTTGGGTCGTCGAAACAACGTTTCGATCGATCGAATTTTTTTCGCTTGGGTTGGAAAGTTGTTGTTTTTTTCGCCATTAAAATGGTTAACATTTAGGCAGCATATGCTCGGTAGCATTTTCCGATGTGAACATTATCGAAGAAGAAAATAAACGGAAATAACATTCTCGAAAATGAATATTGCTGAAGAAGCAAATAGCGTGCAAATGAGATAATTTCATTGATAATCAAACAAGAAATGGTTCACAATGAAATCTGGGAAATTGCGTTAAACATCTTGGTCCATTAAATGGTATGTGTATATTCAACCGGGTATCTTATTTGCACATCGAACTCTGGATCATTTGTCCGGAATGTCGAAACCATTTCAGTATGAAAAAAAAGAAGAGAGAAGAGGAAAAAAAATGGAGAGACCGGATTTTCCAGTCGTTTTTGCACAACCAGCATATTATCGTTTGGAGTGCCTGTGACATATTTTATCAAATGGAATCCGAATTGCATTTGCTCATGCACCACAAAGGAAGAGTGTTTGAGAGAAAGAGAGACAGACAGACACACATACACACAGAACGAGACGATATTAATCCCGTATGATAGCATAAGGAGATGTGCTCATACATACGTTATAATATCTAATCGCCTTTCCGCTTCTTATACTCGTTCAGTAGCCGTACTTATTCGAAATTTTCACACAAATTCTATATAGAACGATGATTTTTGCATGCTTTATGCATTGCACACTCATGGAATATGGATGAGGACTATATGGTTTCTGGTGTATGTGTCTATATGTGTGTGTGGCGTACTCCAAATATCGGGACATTTTGTCTTATTAAATAAATGGCATAGTTTTACCTAACACAATAAAGAACGCTCTCTCTGTCTTTCTCTCTGCTGCTGCATATTTAACAATGTCTAGCATTCATTTGCTATGGAAACAATCAACATTTTGGGGAATTTGATTAAAAACATGGCTTCAATCGGAGCAGATTTTTCACAATAAACCGAGAACTAAAATGAAATGTGAATCTGTTAAATGAACCGAATTCGAATCCCATTCGGTGCAAAGCAAATAGAAAGAGAAAATGCGAAAGTGTTTGGTTAAGTTTGGCGAAAATGTCGTTTTTGTTTGTTCGCTTTTTCGAATGCAACACGTTTTAAATGCCACTTTTAAAGTTTACCCATCTCTAACCAACCGAACGTTTGTTGCACACGATAAAGGGAAAAACTTCATCATGGATGTGCCTGTGCGTGTTACTCTTTTTTCTCGTGGTTTTTTTCTGTGCTCTGAAGAGAGTTCTGATGCTGAGATTGAGCGAAAAAAATATGGTTGGATATTCTGAACTGAAAAGCAATTATGAAACATGATTTTCAAATAAATGCGATGAAATGCAAATAAATTATGCAAAACTAAGCCCAACCGACGACAACGACGATGATAACAACCAGAGGGTTGAATGTGTTCATCGAACTACCTGAATCGAGACGCTTAAACAAGCACAAAGCATTTTTTTTGCCCTATTATTGCAGCCTTGGTGCCTTGGATGAGAGCAAAAGGAAGAGAGTCGTTTGAGAGTCAGAAAATGACAAATGAAATGATGTTTATTACTCTCTGGTATTCCGACTCCTTGTTTTCTACCTTAATAAAATGAATAAATTCAACTTTTGGATTTGATGCGAAACAATTTTTCTTCGTTTTTCCGTTTTTCCACTAAAATGAATATTCCAATTTGAAAGTCAGAAGCGTTTCATTTATTCCCACTCCATTCCTTTTTCTCCTCTTCCGCTCATTTTCGTATAATCTCTTCTAGATCGAACTCGCACGTGCATTTAATCTGAAATGAAAGAAGAAAAATTTTATTTTAGTTACCAAAAGAAAGCGACAAAAGTTTATGCAACAAATTCAAACGATGATAGATACATAATTAATAATTTAGCTCGTTCTCATTTATTTTGTTAACATGTCAGAGATGTGCTATTTAAAATGGAGATGCCCAAGAAGATGCAAATTGTGAAAAAAAAGAAGATTGGATATGTGAGTGTAAAGGGCAATGTTGTAGGTGTATGTGTGTGTGTGTGTATGTGAATCACATAATGTGATGAGTTGTACCCATTAAAAATGTGCTTAAGCTCGGTGCAAAAAAACTACTTTCCAATCAAAACACAGCTCCATGATGTGGTCGCCCATCGTTTTGAGCAGAATGAACACGTTTAAATATTTCGACAACAACGTAACAAAAAAAATATTGCAAACATTGCTGTGCTGCATCCGTGTATGTGAGGGAGAGTTGATGTTTATTTCAAACTTTGTCTATGCTCAGCGGCGCTGCAAAATGTTCCAGTTTTATAGTTCTAGTAGTTTCTTCTGGTAATTTTTTTTCCACTCATGTTTATCATTTAATAGGTGAAACCGTTGCTTTTTCCACACTGATGCATGTCAAATATGCATAAAAAACCACATCAATTGCCATCAAAATGACTCGTCCTTCTATTCATACCAGCATAGACATTCATAATTTCTAATTTAAAAACCAAAATGAAATGAAAGAAAAAAGAAATCGCATGGCATATTTGAACAACTACTAAATTGAAGAACTTATTTCATCGTGTGGCTTCAATTTATACTACTTTGATCGAGATTAAAGCCTTTGCTTAACTCCTCCAAAATTGGTTTTGTAGTTTGGTTTTCTCGTGAAAAGTTTTCTCTTTCGTTTTTATTTATCAAAACTTATGCACAAATGATTTAATGTTCAATCCATGGATTTCGATAGAAATGTATCTAAAATATTCACCAAACGAAGGCAGTGATAGAGGCGTAAAGGGTGTATGCTTGGAAAAGGCAATATTCTCATTTCTTGCGAAATAACTTTCACATTGTGCTGGTCGTTTTTCTTTCTCTTGTTGACCCTCTTTTTTGGCCGTACTTTCGAAGCGAATTTCAACACTTTTGCTGCTTTTCACAAATTTGGGCGCTGATTGCAAACAAACAATCTCGCTTTTTCTCATGTGTGCATTTTATATGATTTCAATACGTCATCATAAGAGAGACCAATTCACGTACACAAACTGTAATCGATATACTTGGTTGCATATTTTATGTGGAAGGAAACATTGCTCATATCAATATTGCAGAGTTCCATTTGGAGAGAGACCGAAAAAAAACAACAACAACAAATGGCAACGGCACCAACGGAATCAGTAATAGTGACACACCGCACCGAATCCTGATGGAAAACGTGAAGTTTCGTTCATAAATTTTAGATTTTTGATGCATTTTGCGTTGATCAATTTTGCCTCTATCTCCTTTTTATTTTCGCCGGGACACTGCCGTCTTTCCTTCATCCTCCGCTTTCTCTCTGTTCGAGTTCTGTGCACATCAATGCTATGGCAATCTTCTATCTTTCGATGTCACGTCATGCAATAATATTTCTTCATTTCGATGGAATTACAGGAATTTCAATTGTAAGCAATGGCAGCAAAAAGCAGTTTTCATTCATGTCTGCAGACAATGCATTGCGATCGAAAAAGATTTCGATGGTATCCACAGCTACACACACACACACACATTTGCATACAACATAAACCGCTCGTCCTATTCGATAATCGCCAGCATCATCATCATCACCACCAACCACCACC
Source organism: Sitodiplosis mosellana (assembly GCF_009176505.1). Taxonomy (NCBI): domain Eukaryota; kingdom Metazoa; phylum Arthropoda; class Insecta; order Diptera; family Cecidomyiidae; genus Sitodiplosis; species Sitodiplosis mosellana. The sequence goes on from NW_022601438.1 coordinate 7,177,313, forward strand.
ACCACGCCGCCGGCGTCACCAGCACTGTTCAATGAATCGATTCACAAAAAGATAATGCGATGCCATTTGTTATAATCACATGATGGGGAATTCTAAGCTTCTAATTAATATGACACACAGTGATTAAAATGCATACTGGATTTTCGTTATCCGAGCTGGAATTCTAAGTCATTCCGCAAAAATCGTTCGGAATTATTTTTTTCGTACATAAGACCATATTGGAGTGAAAGAGAGAGATTCCACTATTTTTCAGCGTACACTGTCATATTAAATGGAGAATCTGTCACCTTGATATGTGGTAATATAGCGGTTTACCCGATGTAGAGGGGAATTTAACCTCAAACTGGATGAATCTCTACATAAATATATGGCGGAGAGAGCGCCATATATTTATATAGGAATTAATCCAGTTTGAGGTTACATTCCCCTCTACATCGGGTAAACCGCTATATTACCACATATCAAGGTGACAGATTCTCCATTTAATATTGGTGTGTACCACCGGAATTATTCCGATAAAACAAAGAAGAGTGGATTGTGTGAGAAATAATTCCGGCGGCACGCTGAAAAATAGTGGAATCTCTCTCTTTCACTCTAATATGGTCTTATGTACGAAAAAAATAATTCCGAACGATTTTGGTGGAATGACTTAGAATTCCAGCGCTGGAGGGTGATGATGGGCTGCCTGTTATTGTTAATAAAATGCGTGTTATTGTTGCTTAAAATCGTTAAATTGCATTCCAGTTCATTAGTTCAATTCAGAAAATTGTGTAAGCATATTGTTTTGAAAAGCCGTCGTCTTCTTGTTCATTTCAATATTTCCATCTGAATTACGGACGAAACAATGCATTTTAATTTGATGGCATGAATAAATCACGTAAAGGGGTTTTAATATTTTCCCTGGCGCGCCAGATGAAAATGTGACGCGTTTTGTGTGCTGTTTTTTTTTCATTCGTCTCTCTCCATTCGGGTAATTTAATCCAATTAACCCTCTAGTGCATACGTGAACTTATAAGGTTGGTTCATTTAAACCTTTCTATAATGCGAATCATTGATTATGTCACAAAATAATGTATGACAGTTTTCGTTGGAGAACACTAGCGCACATTTCTTTCTCATAAAAATTTTGTGTGCGGTCAACCAGTGTCAAGTTATGACAACATTTGTACAAGAAAACGACGTTTCCGTAAAAATAAATTATTTTCGTTTCGTGTCCTGTTTTTGAAACGTGATTAAATCGAATAAAATTATTTTGTTGACCTCAGGAATTTTTTTCTGCTTATTTGGAGTGTTTTTAACCAAATTCAATTCAAGTTCAATGATTTTTTACAATTGTGCAACATTTGTCCGTCAATTTGCATACTGTTCTTATAACTACAGCCATGCAATTTGGATTTCTTTTTGTTTGATATTTTGTGTGCTTGGTTTAGTGTGGAATTTTATTTTCATTTTATTTTAACCTATTTTTATCACAAATAATCCAGAAAAAATGATATTCACGAATTCCGATGTCAACATCACTCAATTTGCAAGCTGTTCTTATAAGTACAGCTATGCAAATTCGGTTTGTTCATATACTTCGCAATTTCCATATTGGTCGTAAATGCATGACTGTACTTATAAGAACATTTTGATTTTTGCGATTTATTGATAATTCCAGCATTATACCAGATTATGAATATTTTTTTAAGTGCTTATGAGGTAAAATAAGCATGGAAAAAAATTCCCAGCTCTGTATAAAATATATGCATTAGAGGGTTAAGCTGAATCACAAGTGAAATTTTCCAAAACAAACTCCGTGTAATTTAAATATTTATAGATAAATCATTTGCGATGTGTGGCAAGGCAGAAAGAGAGGGAGAGAGAGACATCGTACAAAAAAAAGAGCAGCCCACACAGTTCATATTCAGCACATACAGCACAAATCAGAATGCTATTTTTTCTCATTCTGTTCAATGTTCCATTTGAATTGGTTACATATATTCTGCTTGATGGCAGTATAATGTGTGTTCATAGAGTATGGATTGTTGGCGCGTGATACCGAGAAATATGCACGTTTCCTGTTCGATATGCCAAACAATCAGCAACAACCGTATTTGTGATGACAATAGCATTTGCGACATGTATCATATGTTTAAATATGCCGGCATATGGAGTGCACGAGCGGGGGAGAAAGTGGCTAAAGCAATGGCAATAGCGTCATTTTTACGATCGGCATTTATTTCACCTTTCAAATCAGCCCCACTCACGTAACACATTCACATTCACATTCACATTTGGCATTGGGCGATGGTACTACTGCTGCTACTACTTTTTTCCCTCAAATAAAACCGTAGGACGTATAACTTTCGAATTTAATGGATTTATGAACGGGCGAAAGTTTATTTGCCCGGCCCGGCTCACATTTGCCGAACAAAAAGCATTTTCGCCACAAATATAACATAAATCGTGTGCAGGTACAACAATGCATACGAACATACACTCAGTCGGCAGCACAATGTTTGTTATTTATTTTGAATAAACGTGCGCGCCAGTTTATTTTTAATTCAATGAATTGTGATTCCTTTGGCTTTTTTTCCCTACATTTCTTTTACTCCCATGTCATCTGATTTATCCTTTTTTTTGTGTGAGCACGCGCGGAGATCCGACGATGGAAATGATAAAGCAAGCGCTTTGTTTAGACGTCTATTTATTGTATTTTGGATTTGTATGGCTTTTTCATTTTTGCAGTTTTAATCAAAAAATAAAGGCAACGAACGAACGTGGTTTTTATTGTTCCAATTCGGGAACACGTCAAATGCAGCCGTTAGTGGCGTATAGTCAAATGAAATGCAGAAAAAAAGAGAGAAAAGAGCAGGAAAAGAAAAAAAAGAGAAGTGAAGAAGTACATAGTAATGAAACCATAATTGTACGAGTGAAAGAGTCGCGATGCTTGCCGCTGTCGGTCGGTCGGTCGGTCGACTGTTAACCCAAGTATTATGTGAATGACATCGATTATATTGTGCTACAACAGTCAAACGTCGACGCAAAGACACGTTGAATTACGCCATACTTTCTCGCTTTACTCATTTCTATTCGAGCCCCCAACGCAATAACTTTTGTCGCTTGCGACGACAATGAACACAAACATAAATAGACTTGATCATTTTCTTTTCTTCCTGTGCTACGCAATTCAACACAAATGACGACGTTGTTGTTGTTATTGATGTTATCGCGATACAACCACGGCTATGGCTGCATTTGTGCTTCCGAATATTTATCAATTTAATTTTCTCAATTCATTTCGTATCCTTTAACTTCATGGTAGTTAACCAAAAAAAATCCGAACTAGAATGTTCAACGCTGCAGAAATGTGCTCGTTCTTCTACGTTGTCGACATTGGCTTACAGCCACTTCAGTTGCATGGTAGCTCAGAAAAAAAATTAGAATTTGATTTCAGGCGAAACTAGTTACGCTTTGAATATATTGGCAGCGTCGCTTAAGTATTTATTAGATCCCATGATGATTTCCGTGTCTTATGTACGCCACTCTCTCGTTTCGATACAGAGAGTGGGGCAAGCGAGTGAAAAGGAGAGCAAATGAGAGATAAAAAAAATGCGTCCATTGATGATATGCACAAAGAGATGGCTCGTTCGATACGCTGCACTGCATTTTGCAACAGTTTTATTCAATTTTTTTTCCCGCTCGCTCTCTGCTGCAATGACGTTCGTTGGTTTAAACTAGCAAATAGGTATCGATTGTAATTTAATTTAGTTCATTTCCTGAGCTTGACATGCTGATACGCGCCCCATATTGCTTGTTAATAAGCAACAAGCGAGAAAATTGCTGTCAAACCAATTTTTCCCTCGCTCTTTTGCCTTTAGGATCAGTGCATCTCGCTAGGGAAAAAAAAGCGGAGCTTTTGTTGATGCGCCTCCGATAAAAGCAAAACATACACAAACAATGAAACGTTGTCGCACAAACAAGGCGCTGAAAACAGAGAGAAAAAAAATTAATTCAAACGGTACAGGCACATGCGACACATTCATCAAACTCAAAAATCCAATTTACAGCGATGCACTCAATTTTTTTTTTTCTCTTTTGCTACCATACACTCGAACATCCAATTCAATGAACTCCCATTGAATTTACACGCGCACGAGAACGAGTGTGTTTAATGCTTGCGAAGAGTTTTGCACACCGGTTTGTGGTATTCGTTTGGATTGATGCATCGAAAAGCACCAATATGATTGGAATGAAAATGGGAAAACAATGAACTTTTAATTAGTGCGAATACTTTTTTTTCCGCTTGAGCGAAAGCACAATTCACGTAGAAAATGTAAGGAAAGCACAACAACATCATCAACAAAATATACCAAACTAGAAGTGACAACCATTACCGTTATTTGCACTTACTAATGGCCTAACCACTTGTGTAATCTAAACCAACGGTGTTTTTTTGTTGCTGCATTTCGTGTATGAAAAATTGAATGAAAAGCTTCAAGCTATGGCTAGAAAAAAAAGAATTGTCATACACGAACAGTCGAAAAATGAAGCAAATAGCCATACGACGAATAAAAGAAAAAAACACTTTTCACCGTCTTGAATGTTAAATGTTAATATCAATTTTTCACCATTGCCGAATTTCACCTTCATTATTTATGTTGAACGAAAGAAATGCATGAATGGTAGAAACGAGGAAAGAAAGAGCTCACACTTTTTGCGCATCTAATTCATATTTCAAGCATTTCAAAAGTGAAAAATATGACATTTGTAACAGTGGATGGATTGGTCTGTGCCGTTTTTTCTTTACCTGAGTGCGAAAACTGCTATTCAAAGCGTTTTTATTATGATTTGGCCAATTCTTTCTGGCCGTACAGTTGGATGAGGCAAAAAAAATGACTCTGGAATGCATAATGTCAGATGAAAAAAAATGGATACACATCATGGAAATGGGAACGAAGAAAAATGGAAATGATGCTGAAAATTGAAAAGTAGCTGAAAATGCAAAAAAATATAACACACACACAAACCGAACCAAAAAAAATATGTGAGTGTATGAATTGGATTTTGTACTGCGAGTCGGCAAAGCGTACGAGCTGCCAGAGAGCAACGAAATATCGAACGAATAAAATAAGAGAAAAAAGAATATGTGGGGCGACGCAAAGCCAATAATCATAGATACGAGTCATTTGTTTATTGTACGAATGAATTGTCAGAATATTTATGGTTATGAATGAATAAGCTTTAATGTGTGAATTCATGTCAATTTATCAAATTTAACCTATTTATTCGTGTACCGCCCCTCTCTCTCACTCTTTCATTCTATCGTTTTGCCATTCATATTCATGCCATTTGCACACATTACATTTGGGGACTTCCTCTCGGTAAAATGTATTCGTGTCTGCTGGCTTTTCTCACTCATTCCAGTTTTTGTGCTCTTGTTCGATGTGTGCTTTTCCACGGCTATCAATTTTTCGATAACATCATTTTAATGGCATTACATGCGCCATTCAGGCGTATCGGTCATCGCGGTAATCTCTAAGCGCGCAACGATTATGAATGCAAACCATATCGAACAAACAGTGTTAGTCGAACACAAAAGCTTTGGCAAACATACAACGCATTTTTAATCGTTGGTTATACGCGCGCACGCACACACACACAGGCCAGAATCAAACAATAAATAAAACACTATGCTTATTTGTTTTGCGGTGGTGAATATTTGTATTTTGATTTGGTCTCGAGATTCATTAAAACTTTGTTGATTATTTGTTCGATGATGATGATATCGCGCGCGAAAAAGAAAACAACGAAAAAAATATCCATGGATAGTTATGTCACTCGCTCTCTCTCTCTCTCTCACTCTCTCTCACTTTGTGCGTGTGTGCCAAGTTCTAAATCACATTTTATGACAGGCGTTATGTCGACTGTACCTCTACCATGGATACATTATGAGATACATTTCTTTCGGTCTTTCTGCTTACTTTTTTTCTCAATGTAAAAATTAATTTAAAAAAAACGAAGACCCACACCGTTAGAGTACCAATGCGCGCACTCTTTATGGGAAAAAGTTTTATCCGTAGGGCGCTTCAATGAAAAAAGAAGCATTCACCAAAAGTAGAAGAAAAAAAAGAAGAAAAAAAAGAAGAAAAATAAAATTACCCATATTTCTTTATGTCGATACATAGAATATTTGTTCGTTCCTCTTTTTTTCGGCTCTGCTTTTGGTTGTGAACGAGTGTGCCGGGTTATGTTTATTGCTTTTTGTTTCCATGGATGCGCGAGACGCCAGCCGATGGAATCGATGCAAGAGCAGAGATAGACAGCATCACTCAATATGCATTAGTTATTCGTATGACCTTCACTTTGATTGTCAATTCTGACATATTATTCATGCGTGACATTTCAGCGTTGGCCCCCATAAGATGCAGAAAACGAAACGAAACGAAAAATTCACACGTACATTTTGTTCGCTCTCTCTTTTTTTTCGGCTTTACTCTTTCATTGAAATTGAATTTCAATACTGGCTTCTTTTTACTTTTACGCAGATCATATTACCCACTCAGTGTGACGTATGTGAGTGTTTCGTTGCAAGATGTAAACGCAATCCATTCGACACAGACACTTTCATTATGCCAAAATCAACAAACATTTTGCCGACTAAAAATACACATTTACGTCAACGAACACACATACGCAACAAAAGTGAATAGCTGGCAAAATATTTGTACTTAGTTTTATTTGTTTTTTTGCGATAGAATGTTTGTATTTTGTGCCATACTTGAGCTGGCTGGTGTGGCATTGACACCGATAAAATACCGTTTATTTCGGTTGAACATGTTCTTCTTCTTCTTCTTTTTTCGATCTGATTAGTTTGAATAATCACACGCAACTACAGAAACTCAGCGACTATTTTAATTGAAGGCTTCAATAGGTTGTGTACATGTGTGTGCGCGCGATGAAATTTTGTGGATCGAATTGCCATTTTCATTGAAATCATTCTGGTTTTATTCTTGAAAACTGCTTCTTCTGAATTATCCGAATGGAAGTGCTTTAGAAATTTGTGCTGTATGGAACGAAGGAAGGTAAAATAAACGCACATTCATCAATCAGAATAAATGAACTGCGATTTTTTTTTGAAATGAGAGAATGGCAAGTAGCGAAACGAAAACGAGCTTGGAAAACTTCAATTCATTTAAATTTGGAAATAGAGAAAGATACAGAGAGAAAACGAAACACACATGCAGAGAGAGAGAGAGAGAGAGAGAGAGAGAGAGAGAGAGAGAGAGAGAGAGAGAGAGAGAGAGAGAGAGAGAGAGAGAGAGAGAGAGAGAGAGAGAGAGAGAGAGAGAGAGAGAGAGAGAGAGAGAGAGAGAGAGAGAGAGAGAGAGAGAAATCAAACACGGCTGCATACTACGTGTGTTGACAAAAAAGCTTTTTCGTTCACTGGAAATCAAACACACGCCAGCAAGCAAATTGATAACGAATTATACAAATGATAAGAAAATTCGTTAACGATGAGAAAAACGACGAATCCATGGGAACGGTAAATATTCGTTTAAGCAAAGTGCTTCATTTCTCCACTTTTCTCTTCGTTTACTTTCGCCTCTTTCTGCTCGCTTTTACACTCTACTTTTCTGCTAGGTGTGCGTGTGCGCTTTTGTTAGTTGTCGATGTTTCCCATTTACTAAATGGACGCTCGATCGTTCGTATACGACACCTTCCAATTGGTTCGAGCCGTTTTTTCAAATCGAAAATTAGAACGCGCACAGTTGAGCAAACACACTGAAACCAAAGAATAAAACCTTCGTTTTTGCACTTAAACATGATGGAGTTGTTGCATGAAACATCGAATACATTCGGCGTGTGTGCGGTTTTTTTAAGGTTCATCGCATCGATAAAATGTACAAGCGAAATGGAAAACATACAACCACACGGACAGAGAGAAAATAATAAATAAATCCGAGCGACAATATATGGGCAAAAACACAGACTGGAAGGTTACATTCGCACGATTTTTCAAAATATTCATGCTCATATCTCTTCTGTAAGCCCAGAAACTACTTAAAGTATTATGCTGAGGAAAATCTAGACCACAAAAGGAACATTTCATACCAACAAACCTTTCCCATATCTCTCACACCTATAGAGATATAGCCGTTTTTTTGTTGGACTGGAAGGTTACAATTTTGGCGATATGTTTGGAGTTTATCTTACATATATCTAAAATCCAGTTCCTCCAGCAGAGCATCCTTGTACTCCAAGGTTCTGTTCGCTGTCTGAAGGATCAAAGAAACGAACGAAACCATATTTACCCCATAAAAATCAATTCGGCTCGCTCTACGATCCAAAATATACGGACTGGAAGGTTACAGAAAAAAGACTGCCTCGTTACACAAAATTCCTCGGGCTAAATAAACCAAATATCAAATTCAAATTAGATTCAAATCAGTCGATAACAAATAGAAATACGAGAATTTATCATGATTTTTGGTTTCGAATCGATTTGTAATAGAAATTTGTCATAAACGATTCCGATTTCTCTGATCAAAAAAAGGACTGGAAGGTTACACATAAAAGACTGGATCGTTACAAAGTACATCGACGGTTGAAATAAATGCAATAATACACTCGAAATTGATTCAAATTTGTAGAAGAAGAATAGAAGTGTTATCATTCTTTGTGGTGTTCAGTTCTGGATTGGTTTACAAAGAAAAAACCTGTCATCAAATGATCTCGATTTTTTCAATGTAACAAAGACTGGCTCGTTACACGTGTCTGAAGGCTCGTATAAGTGTTTTAGTCTAATAAAGTAACTAATATTTTTTATTTTCCAGAAAATAGGCAGAAAGTTCTTTAAAAAAAACTAATATAGCGTCATTATTCTTGATAAAGGTATACATGAAAAAAAACTTTCGGGAATTTTAGACTGGAAGGTTACATTCCAATTTGCGGCACCTTTCATTGCAAAACTTGGCCAAAATAGCACGATTACATCGTTATCTAATAAATAAAATTGAATAATAGCAATGATAACGAAAATTATATATTTAAATTGACTTTTTGTTCGGTTGTGTATTTTCGCTCATTTTGACACAAAACGAGGCACAAGCACAATTACGTTGAAATGGGCCACTATAAACGCCTACATTCATATGAAAATGGTATTGGCCGATACTTTAGGATCACTTTTAAAGAAAAAAAAAACCACAGTACCGCGATATTTGAATAAAAAAAAATTTCTAACCATTCCCGATTTTCGTGTTTTTTCTCATATATTTGCCACGAGTCATGAAAGTATTTTTGCAGTATTCCGTTGATCCCGTTTCAACACTTTATGGTTTTTAATGGAATCTTAAAGAGAAAAACCCCTTTTTGATATGGCGAAAGATGGTAGCAAAAGAATCGTATTTGTTTGAAAATGCTTGATCGCGTTATGTTATCCATCGACTTTACGTGATGGAATAATTTTCTCGTTTGACTTGCGAAGAAAAAAAATCACAATTTTTTTCATTTTAAATGTAAAAAAGACATTAATCTATGTTTATTTGTTCATTTGAATATATTTGCAGTTAATGTTGACCGGACTGTGCATCATAAGCTTAGCTAGACGACGAAATCGCTATAGTTATTTAGTAAGTATAAAATTGCATGCATATTTTAATCGTATCCCTAAAATAGGTTTACACATTCCGTTTCGATTGATGACAATTTTCACTGCATGGGATTGAAATTCAGAGTAGAGAAACAGAAAAATGCGCGCCGATGCGACAAAATTGAGTTGACAACGTTTCTCCTTTTTCGGGAGTGAAACCAAATGAGAACAAGTGAGAGCTTTAAACTAAAATCGGATTATACATTAAGTTTTCTTGGTCCCGTGTGCATAAAGTTCTCATTTAGTTCGCTTGTTTGGTCGCTCGGTCCGTGTATGAATTGTGTGTGTGTGTGTGACTCGTGTTTAGTTCACTCGTTGATTCATTTGCGTCATTGCAACACAATTTTATATCTTTATTTCCCTGTCTCTTTCCCTATGTCTCTGTCTCTCGCGATTTACGAAAATGGAAATAGATCAAATTATCTGGAGCATGTGGCTTATCGTCGGCGCTGACGTGCGCTTTGTCTACAGTTACAACAACTGTAATACACATGAGCCGATTGCAGGCATTACGAGAATGCGAATACACAAGAAAAACACGAACGTGTACGTGCTACTCGGTGGAAACGCATACAATGCAGGATGAAAACGGAAACCTCGGTGCAAATGATGAAAGTAAGCATCTCGTCTCGCAATTATACGACTAATTAAAAATGAAACGAAACATGCAAATTATTCATTAAATTGTAACTCGATTCGGTTAGGTTTTTTTTGGTTGGTTGGTTGGTTGGTTTGCTGGTTGCAGTTTCGTCTTTTTAAATGGTTTTTCATTGAATTTTCGTTTTTTTCACTGTAGTTGGCGGCTATCGATTTGTATTTGATTCGGCCGATGAGTGTACCGTTGTGCATAATGCACTGTACAGCTGTTTACGTGCCATTTTCGGAATTTCTGTTGCTGGTGTATTGGTTGCCGTTTTCAGCTGTGAGTATTCAATGAGCACATTTTTTTATTGAGACCAAAGAACTGTTTTTTGAAGAAAAAAATGTATTCACAAAAAAAGAGAAATTAATTGAAACAGAAGTTTTAAATTAAATGGAATTGATGCAATATTTAAATGGAATCGTTGATTTTCAATTGAAATTGGTAAATGATGTGATATTTTCAGGCATGTTGGTATATCAATTGCTGAGTCATGAGAGAAAGAAAATGATTTGGGAACAGTTGGAATTGCGACGACGACAAGCTTATGGTAGACAAAGCCCGCCGGGATGGCCACCATTGGGCAATGGACCGTCGATCATTGGAACTCCACGGAATGGCCCATGTAGATGCTGCGAACAATGCCATTCACACAGGAATATGATGCAACCCAGTTACTCATGGGATAGCGACAGTCGATTCTGGTCACCACCACCAAACAGCGCATATTATACACAAGGTAATTTGTTCATGATGATCTTTTTGGTCTTTATTCGCAACTCTCATTGAGGTTTTCTCTTGATTATTTAAAAAAAAAAATCTTCATTATTTTTATTTTTATTAAAATGAAGCTAACCCAATTCTTCCATTTACCGAAATTCGCAGGAGCCGATGACCTGATCGTATCACGAATGGTGAATCAAAATTCGTTGCAAACCCAACGGCCGGGATGGAGTTGGCCACGCTTTCCCTGGCAACGAACTGATAATCAACGTTTCCGTCAAACGCCATCTAGCCCAGATTCGCAATACGGTTTTTCGACAAATATGTCACGGCTCGATAATTCAAACATGATGCAAAGCTACACGTTAATCAATAATCCACATCATTTTGGTATTTGGGGTCCACCGCCACCGTATTCCGATCCAAATAGTCCGGTGCGCCGTAATCGATATCTCTACAATCAATGTCAACAGATTACCGAGCATTCGGGTGTTGTTATCCAACCGATATCAGCCGCACCGCATCAAACGAATTTGAACAGTATAGATTGTACACAGCCAATTGTCAGTGAAAATCATCATTCAATTGAACAAATATGTGCGACACCAACACATTCCAATCATCGCATAAAAAATCGATTGAATGCATTCAAAGCCAAAGATTCCACCGATTCGGCAACACTATCGGACAGTGATACACAACGTGATTCGACCCATTCAAATACGTTACCCTTTCGAAAGGCACGAAAGAAGATTGAATGCGGTGCCAAAAGTATCGGATCAAATCAGTCGACATCACGTGTAAATGTTCAAAACATATTTAGTTCGACGCAAAATATGTCGATTAGTGGTCGTTTAGATAATGGTCGATTACATGAGAATATTCCCAGTTGTTCGTCGAATTTTATGCATGCAAAATTAAAAAATGTGCCAAACACTGGGGTCGAAAACACGGGCTATCAATCGATGGAGGATATGCTGATTACTTCATCAGCTGGAAATTATTCAGCAGACACTGATGAACCGACAATCAGCAATTGTCGCGATATTTTCACACGATCTCGAATGCATTTCCCAAGTCGTGACTATGAAAAATTGAATACGTTCACGCCAAATATGCCACACTATTCATCAATATCACCACGGAATCACAGTAGCAGCCATTCGCTACCGAAGGACTTGACGCGGCACAGTATTTGTTCGGCTGAATCGGAAAAAACGGAATACACTGACGTGTCACCAATGACTCCATCAACACCGTACACCGGTGAAGATGCAAATGCAATCGCCTTAGCCTTTCAACGGGAAATGAAACATCAGCAACAGCAGCAGCAACAGCAGCAGCAACAGCAGCAGCAACAGCAAGCATCACGGTCATCGTACAAAGATCATGCAGAAGCATGTAGTTCCAATCGCATGCCAATGTACAGTTCACGGTATTTCGATAGCATTGAACATAAACGTGACACATCAACAAACAATATCAGAGCAAAGAATATGCCGGAAATTCATATGCGATCAATGCAACAGCAACAGCAACAGCAGCAGCATTCCAATGCTCCGGCCTCAAATCATTTGCTGTCAACGGACAATGGATCGTCTCTCGATGATTTAACCGCATCGACGAACCTGTATCAAAAATTCGAACGGCAAAGTGTCTACCAGAGACCGACATACTCATTTGCAAGTGCGCACAGCACTCCGGGCCATAGCCATAGCAGTGGTAACAATATGAAATCAACAACAACGCCCAAGAAACGCAACGTATATGCAACGCATTCGCTTGGATCTCCATCAACATTGGCGAGCAGCAGTGGCGTTGGTGATATTGACCTGGTGCGATTGACGAAAGATCGATTCACCAATATGCGAAAAGAAGCCAAAGGTGATGATGTGAATGCCAGCGGCAAAGACAGCGATCGAAAATCATACGATCATAGTAAAAATACACTGGGCGACAGCGATTGGCCAGACCATAACAGCGATAGGCGTTTGTGAAATGAAGTATTTGTCTAGGCTAATTGAAACTGTGTTGTTAATTTCGTTTTCTTTTTTTAACAATTGATAAATAAGGCAATTTTAGTTGAAAAATTCATTTTAGGTGCAATCAGCAGCAGTCGATCACTTTGAAAATTGCCTAAAAATTTGTGATAAATGAAGACATTTCAAAAGCGAAAACAAAAATCGAATGAAAACCAAAAATAAAACCAATTCGATTCGAATTTAAAATCCGATCCGTCATTTTTACACGTTTTCAAAACGAGAAAAAAAGAAGTTGAAAAAGAGAGAGAAAATATGAATCTCGGTTTGATTAAGTTTTGAGCGTTATATTCGAATTGAATATGAATATGCTTGAAAGAATTCGTTTAAATACGTTTCAACCAATTCGAGCCCATCAAAGAATCATTTATAAATTGACCGAAAAAAAACACACACAAACACAGAGGAAAAAAACCACTTACATTTTAGACTAAAAAACACCCAATTGATTAGCTTTATGAGCAGAAAAATAGACAGTCGTTCGCCGAAGGAAAAAAAAGTGAGGAGAGAAAAATGAAAAATAATGCATTAGTTTAAGGTGATGATGAAAGCTGATGTTTGTTTGTTTTTTTTCTCTGTAGAATCCAATTAAGTGAATCGTTTCAGTTATCCTGTACTTGTTTTGTGAAGAAAACTTAGTGAATTGTCTGTGTTGTATGAAGAGCGAATGAGAAATAGAGAGAGAGAGAGAGAGAGAGAGAGAGAGGGAGTAGTAGCAGTTTGCTGTATATTTATTAGTGTTACGAATATATTGCCAAAGATTTGCACGTACACATTTACATAGTCGACAATAAAAAAAACATTGAACGAGAAGAAGAAGAAGGTGAAGTTGAAGAGTGGATTTATGAAATTGTTAAAATGAACGTTGAAAAATTTGCAAGATTTATGGTTGTAATCAGTGCGTGGAAATAGGTTAATTGCGACTCGAAAGCAAGACGTATGATGAAACATTTCCTTTATCTCTCTCTGTATATGAAATGATGGCCATACTTTTTGCCCTTGCATCCTTTTTATTTCATTTAATGAGCTATGTATGTTTAAAATGTGCTTCTTTATTTTCTGCTATGCCACCACCACGGCCGACGTCGCCCCTTTTTTTTATATATATATAAACTCTCAGCCAGAGAAAAACGCATACATTTTGCTCGTTTCTAGTCTTTCAATCGATTTGTTCCTTCTTCTTTGCATCATCTCGTCCCTCCCGATGAGTACATATAGTAGGAAACAGTCAAGTGCAGCATAAATGACATTGCACCATGAAATTACCATTTAAAATAGTTGTCAATAGAATTACGCTAGTCTCACGCAGAGATATCATAAACTGTGTGTAATGAATAAACATTTGCAAATGAACCATCCTATTCCGTTGGAATACATAGCAAGAAAATCTAGATGATACACAGCAGAAGGAGTGAGAAGCAGACAAAGATAATAGAGTCACTCTCTCGTCCAGTACAGATTGTCCAATTGATTTCTCCAAACATCTGATGTCTATTTTCTGGATTGGACATTGGAAATTCGATGGGATCTATATTTTTTCATTCCAATTAGTACGTCAACACAAACATAAACCAAAGACATTGTAGACAGAATGTACAAAAAAAAGAGTATTAACCAACAAATGAGTGGGAGAGAATATTCGCGTTAGGATTACATGTTGTCCCATTGTTTTTCATAGATTATTAATAATTATTCACTGTTGAAAATGTCCTGAAATTAACTGGCACTCAAAATTAGAATGAATAATGACGTAGAAAAAGGGAAGAAGACACGAATTTTATATTAAGAAACACTGAAATTATTCTCTTTTCTTTTCAATTTCAACAAGAAGAACTGAACCGAAGTGAAATTTCTCCAAACATTTCTAATTAATCATTCACTTTCATTTCTAATTAATTTTCACATTGACATTCCGAAATTAGATTTCCGTTCCAAACACGAAATTTTTTAGATAAGATAGAAGAAATGATGAAGTGTCTTGAAATATTTGGAAACAAACAAAGCAAAAATATGACGAGAAAATTGTATGCAAACAGCGTTGATGTTGAATATTACATGAAAATGTGAAATGTGTATTGTGAAGTATTTAAGCATATGAGATTAGATGACATTAAAAGTGTAATAAAGAAAAAAATTTAAAAAATGCGGTGTGTTTTAGTCTCCATTAAAAACTTCTTTTTTTCCCAAACGATTCAAACAAAAAAAAAAGACAATGGGTTGTTGAGTTTTTTGTTGAGAATTTTTTTTTTATTGATTTGCCTAATGTATAAAGAGATAAAATAATAAAAACAATATGTTGAATTACATTCTTCATTTGCATACAG
The DNA here is from genome assembly GCF_009176505.1 of Sitodiplosis mosellana. NCBI lineage: Eukaryota > Metazoa > Arthropoda > Insecta > Diptera > Cecidomyiidae > Sitodiplosis > Sitodiplosis mosellana. The sequence goes on from NW_022601438.1 coordinate 7,192,676, forward strand.
CTTTAAACCCACTTAAAAGTATCGAGAATAATCTGCAAAATACACGACAATTGGTTTTTCGGTCGGGGTGAGTGTGAGCGTGTGTGTTTCAAATTGATTTTGTTCAAAACATTTGGATATTCTGCTTAAGGCACACAATCACACACACACACGTATTGACACAAGAACACGAATTTTCTAGTAGAACCAGTCCTGATGTTGCCATTAATTTCGTCAGAGTTTTCGGATGTGTTCTTCGAAATGTCACGACAAATTCCGAATGATTTACGGTTTGATCTCGCTTTGTTCCATCTATTCAATTAAATTATAGTAGAGACTTTAACAATTTGTTTGTAGCCCATAGTCCGTTGTATGTATAAATATTGGTGTGATTGCTGTATTTTTGTTTATGTGTTTCAATTTCGTTCGGTGATGATGATGATGATGATGATGACAACGCTGCTGCCTGGAGATGCGTACCATTTGCGACGAGGAAAATAAAGAACGCAGAAGTTAACGTCGATTGTTATTAAAAGAATCTATCGTTTTCCCTAAGTGCGGTGCACAATTAGACGCACAACGCACATTAAATTAATAGACTGTTTGAAAAAAAAAAAAATTTAAATCAGTTGATTACAGTTTCGACCACATTATTATCTCGCTCGCATCTTCATTTTCTCGATTCATTCTCTCCATAGCATCAACTTTTAAGCCTCATCCTACAGAAATACAATCGAAAAAGAAGAAAAGTTGGGGGAAAAACCGTTTAATTAAATTAAAAACAATTGTCATTGCTTATATTTGGTAATTGAACTGAATGGAAGTGTTCAAAAGTGCCGCTGACAATACTATTTCCAAGTTAGATTTGTTTGTTTGTTAAGATGTGATATTGGTCGATGTGCATTTTGATGTCTATGTGCTACAGTGATTGATAAATTCAAAAGATGGACATGAATTAGCTAAAAAATATGTTATGCATCAATATGGTTTTTAATCTACCGAATCTAGTCATAAATTAAATAACCCACAAAATGAATGTACCAATTGAATAAATGACTCATTTTAGTGGAGAAAAACCAGTCTGAACACCGAAATTCCCATACAATTTTCAATGTTAACCATTTTCACGTTTTTTCCAACAAAATAAATGAGAAAAAAGATCGAAAAGCATTTTACCCCAATTAAAATCCTAGTTTCTTCATTTCAAAAGCCGCAATTTAAATTAGTTTCATCCCAAACAATTTAATTAATAAGTTTTAATGCGAACATTTCAAATTAAATTTTATCCCAAAATGCAATTGATTCTACATGCGATGATGCCAGTCCTTAATTCGTATATTCCCAAATGTCAATGCCATTTAAATGTTCAGCCCATGAACCAGAAATAAAAAAAAATAAACCATTTACCTTATTGTCGATTACGAAAAGTTTACGTTTCAAAACAACAACAGTTTCATTGAAAATAACGTTTTATTAGTTGATATAGCTTAATTTAATTTTACAAAATACCCATAGAATGTGCGGCATTTGATGCCCCATTCAAAATGAAAACCATGTGGCTACAATGGAAAATTGCCCTTTTTTTCAAATAGCTGCGCGAATTCATATTTCACATAATGCAACAGCAATCGGTTTGGTTAGTTTTTGGTAAAAGTTGGATAATAATAATCAATACTGCCTTTCGTATGCCAATGCAATTCCCAAACCGACGCTTTTAGCTATTCCACATGAATTGAGCGATTTTCTGCCAAAAGTTTTCAACTTGTAAACTTTTCGAAACTTGTTTCAACAACAAACTTCAGTGTAAAAATAGATCACAATGTTGGAAATAGATTTGTTTATGTTTTATTTTGAGGCATTGGAAACTGTCAAGACTGCTTTTGGATAATTTAAAAACAAATCGCGGTTGTGGATGAGTATGTAGGGGACGAGTGGTATATCAGCTATCGCCGTTTGAGAGTGTTCTATTTTATACGAATGAATGTGTGAATGTGATTGAATGTGCATGATTAATTGTTTTTTTTTTTCGGAGTGTTTGTGTGCAAGTGAGTCCCGATTGAGCGTGTGTGTTTGTGATGAGGAATCGATTCAAAGAATTTGTTTTTCAATTTTGAATAAAATGATGGAAAAGAGGGAAGAAACAACACCAGATAAGAAAAAGAAATATCATTCAATTAAAATATGTCTATGAACCAAATTCGCGCAGCTATATATCCTTTGCATGCAATAAAATTGAATGCATTTTATGCCATTCACCAACCGATTTGTTTATACCTTGAAGTATTTATTGTACAAGAAAGCGCTCGCCGCACCCAGCCCAAATAGAGCCATATAACCCAAGTATTTTGACGATATGCTGTAGCGTTTCTTCAACAAAAATACCAACAAATTCGTTTTGCGTTCCGAATATGGTGGATAACGGGCCCTGAAATGAATGACAATTGGAATTGTATTAAAAAAAAAAAATTGGAAAGAAAATGATTGAATTTAAGGTGAGGATAAATGAAAACCATCAAGACGGGTAAATACAAACCAAGAATAAAACTGTTCGATATTAAACAATTTTAAATTTGATTTCGATTTGCTCCATGACGAGCTGACACTTACGATGACAAAAACTCAGCAATCGAGCTCATACTCTTAACCAAACACGATTTTTTATGAGTAAACGTATCAAATGATGCTTGTCCATGGTAAGCTCCCATTCCACTCATTCCAACACCACCGAATGGTAATGCTTCAACTGAAGATAAGGAATGTTTGAAAAGAGGATTATTTCAAAGTTCAGTAACAATTCCAATCACTCATTCTTACCAACATACTGCATTACTGTGTCATTGATGCACATGCTGCCCGATCTGGTATGTTTGCAGAACAACTCTTGGATTTTAGAATCCGTTGAGAACACGTACAACACCAACGGTAATTCACTATCGCGAAAAGAAAGAAAATTCGTTAAAATTGATCGTTTAGCAAAATTGTATTTAAATGTACCCAGAATTAATGATCTGAATAGCATCGAATGCATTCTCAACGGTCATAATGGGTAAAAGTGGTCCGAAAATCTCTTCCTGCATAACTGGATCGGTTTGCTTGACATTCACCAAAACAGTTGGCTCAATGAATTTTTCGTCTGCATTTGTGTTGCCTCCGATAGCAATATCGGCTCCTTTCAACATCTTTAAAATACGCCTGCAATGAAGAGAATTATGTTAGGCTTTTTTTCTTCAATGAATGCAAGAAGAAAAATTATTTAAAAAAAAATTCAAGTCTCAAATTCAGTCGACATTTTCATAAGATGAAAATAAACACTTACGCAAAATTGGCTGGATTAATGATACGGCAGAGGTCTGGGGTTTGTTGAAGATCATCACCGTAGAAATCTTTGAGTAATTTGCGGGTGCATTCAACAATTTGTTCTTGAACGGCTTTTGTGCAGAGCACATAATCGGGTGCAATACATGTTTGGCCAAGGTTCATTAATTTTCCCCAAAGTATTCGTTTTGTGGCCATTTCAATGTTAACAGTGCCATCAATATAAACGGGTGATTTGCCGCCCAATTCCAAAGTGCATGGCGTCAAATAACGATTGGCTGCCGCATGAACAATTTTTCCAACGCGTGTCGATCCCGTATAGAATATGTAGTCAAATTTCAATTTCAACAATTCGGTTGTTTCCTCAACACCACCGCAAACCACATGAAAACAATCCTAAAGAGCAAATCAAAATGATGAGTAACGGGTAGTGTACGGGTGAATGAGTAATTAAATTTGGTTGAATTTACGCCCAATCATCACGCTCTATGCGCGCATACACACTTGCGTTACTTACGTTATCCAAATATTTGGGAATTGTTTCGGCAATGAATTTAGCACTTGCAGGCGCCACTTCGCTTGGCTTGATGACAACACAATTACCGGCTGCAATGGCACCAGCCACCGGCAACAATGTCAACTGAAGCGGATAATTCCATGCACCCAATATCAGCACAACACCGTATGGATCTTTGTGAATTTCCACCGAGTCCAGCATATTGACGAACGTTTTCTCTGGCTACAAAAATGACACATTCAAATTGAAGATATTTAATAAATACTTTGGTTCCAATCAAACTGAATTCGGGTGGTTCCGGTTTTTGGAAAAAACACTTACATATTCAACTGCAGCATATGAACGGAAATTCATAATCAAATTTCGCACGTCATTTCGTAGCAATTCAACCTCATTGATAATTGCCTCTTGGCGGCATTTATGCAAATCCTTTGCCAGTGCATCACACATAGCATCCTCATTTTCTTCATACATTCGAAGCAATGCATTCAGCTGCTGTTCTCTGTGGGAAGGAAAACAAACAACAAAAGTGAGCAAAGTGAAAACACAACCAATGTTTGATTGCGAATGTGTGTGTCTCTCTCTGTGTGTGTTCGTTTTGTTTCAGGTGTATAGCTATTTTTAGATGTGATTGTGTCAGTTCATTTGAAATTGTCTATTTAGAAAACAGTTTTTTGTTGGCCAACAACAAAGCCATGATTATCACTTTGGGCTCAATTAAACCTTTTACGAACACCCAAAGGTCGTCGTCATGACGTTGTGATTTTGACATGCAAGAAAACTTGCACTTTTTACACGAAAAACAACCTATTCCAATCTCTGTGGTCGACGGAATTTTGGAGTTGTGTGACAATTGGGAATATACAGGTGACGTGAACATTTTTATCCGTTTTTTTTTCTCGCATAAACAGCCAAATTACACAAAAATGATTTTTTGTATGCAATACTGATTTGCACCTTATACTTTGGGCATTTATTAAAAACAAAGTTATTAAAATTCATTGCTGTTTTTGTTCGTGTTGCTTGAGATCAAGCGAAACTTTTAACCACAAAAGACAATGCGGCTATTTTGTGAACGGTCATGTAAAGTCGAGTTAAAGTTGAGAAAGGTCGACGTTTCATCATGAAAAATAAAACAAAACATTGTATGAACGTTGTGTCATTTCAACAGAAATGTGAGAATTATTTTTCAAATGTTCAAATTTAATTACGGAAAGATTTCGAAAAGAGTGAAACTTTCACGCACATTTTTCCCCCTGGTTTGATTTTACAATATTAGAAATTATGGAATAAATAATTCCATTTCCATTAGAAAACTTCTCTATTTATAAAATAGAATAAAATATTCGATTTGAAAAAGCAACGGCGGCAGTACGAGCCGATGCATATTTTAGAATCAAACGAGTTGCATCAAACAAATAATGCGCATTACTTATGATTTTATTACATTTCAAGCGACTTGTTGATGCAATTCCGACAAATTTTCTACGATGTAAAACCGGGCATACCAAACGCTATATCGTAATTATTCAAAGCAACAACAAAAAAGCGAAAACAACAAGAAGTCAGGTTGAAATGCTCAATCGAAAACACCAAACTGATTGCGTAGATGGTGATTCTCACTGCGCTGTCAATCTCCTTTTTATGGTTTACATTTTGACTTCAAGCCATTTATAACGGTTATTTATACATTTATGTATCAAGTTGTTTGGGTACTGAAACCGCACCGAAAATAAATAAATGTGTTGATGAAAAATGCAAACAGAGAGAATTAAGTGGTATCGTACGTCAGCACACAATGGATAATTAGACTTGTAATAATAAAATATTTTAAAAGGTATTTCATATGATGGCGTTGACGTAATTTCAATCATGTAGAGGGTGCTAAACGGCAAAACATTATTTCAATTACTTAATCGATATGCTTCACTGACAATCAATAATTCATTTGTTTGAAAACAAAACTCATGGATCACACACATTCCGACAAATGGAAATAAAGCATAAATGAATATTGGCTTGAAACTTACCTGAATGTCAAATCGATGGTTTTGCCACTCTTAAACGCAACAGTGGCCCGTTCATGGAGCTATAAATGCAATTGATTTCATTTATTACATTAATTTCAAATTATTAGTCTTTTACATTTTGAACTCGTTGTGGAAATCGGTTTTATTTCGATATCAATATTTCCGCCATATCACAATGACTTACACTGTTTTTTTCGTCAGTGGTCTCAGTTTATCTATATAGCATTCATGATCATGTACTTCTAAATTTTAAATCCAAAATATCAGAAAAAAGGGTCCAAGTACCCAAAATATAAGGAAAAAAAATCAAAATTTTTGATATTCTTCTCTGAAGATGCGTTTTTTTCCTCGAAAATTTAATCAAAAATTGGTTGCTAAAGAACACCGCAGATGAGTAGACTAATAGTACTATTTCAATACGTGTCATACAATCTATGCAAAGTAAATGAGATTTTTATTTAATTTTCGTGTGTATAATTTTTTTTCTAGCGACGAATCATTGTTTTCCGTTGGGCAGCGCACGGGAAAAAGGTGATTCTGCAACGACATCGGTCATTTTTCACGCTTTATTTGTTGTCCTTGTTTATTATCAACAGGACATCATTATTTTTCGAGAGAGAGGGAGAGAGAGAGAGAGAGAGAGAGAGAGAGCACACCGTTTGATTGTGTCCCGATGGTGTCTAGAGTGATTTGAATGCAAAATTCAGAAGAATTCTACGTAATTTTTTTTCATCCAAGACTTTGTTTACATTTACAATGACTTTTATTATTCGAATGTCAAAGCATTTAAAACCACTTCATTTTCATGACAATTCAATAGGTAGAAAAGAATATTTAAATAAAATGGCATAAACTTTGAAGGTATTATGCGGTAGTTGTGGCTTTGCCGTCAACGTTATCTCTTGTATAGTCCGTACTGACCTCACTGACTGGCTAAGCACCCAATTTGCCAGAACCGTATTTTCCCGTGTGGTTTAAACCACAACTGGATTACTAAGCAAATTTTAAATTTTTTTTTCTGCGTTCGTTTTCAGATTTCTACGTCTATTTCGAGTATTGGTGATGAAACAAGCGATTGAATGGTTGCAAATCAGGAAGAGCACAAATAGCACGGTACAGATAATGTTCATACGGTCGATGTCTAAATTTATATATTCATGTCACATATCTAACTGTTCCGACAAATTGCGAGCGAGAGAAAGAGAGAGAGAGAGAGAAGAAATAAAAAACGACAACAACAACAACAATAACAGCATGCCGCGCACATTTTATCCAGTGGATTTTCTTGTTCTTGTACTGTGATGACGTCCATCGTCTCAATAAGAGTTATACGAAAGAGATAATATTGCTCATTTTAAGAAACCGACTCAAATACCGGACCAACAAGTTTTAAAACGTAGATCATTCGCCAGTTAATCCACGTACGCATACTTTTCTTCATCTCGCATCAAATCTCCCGCTTTGATCGCTTTACGATATTGCTGCTGTACTCTCACTCTGCCCGTGCATATCAATTCAGATTTGTGCACGTCCAACGTTTGCTAATATCGAGCAAACAAAGTATCAAATTGTTTCGTTTTTACGTAAAGATATGCCATATATAAACCATTTTGAAATGAAATTAACGAAAAATGTGTGAATTAAAAGACAGTCTCTGTAAATGGATTCAAACCGGGCTTGCAACTATGTTTCCAATCGGATTTTACATGACGATCACCAGTGATATAATCAAAACACGATGACCAACGTAATTATAATAAAAAAAATGATCGCAAGACCATTGAACACTTTATCAAAAAAGCCATACCGTTTCCTACGATCTCATCAGCGGAGCAAAACAAAAACTCTTATGATCATGTGCTCATTATACATTTACGATTCGAATCCAACCATCGTGAAGCAAAAGTAAAAGTATACACATTCGTGTATCGTAGTAAAGATTGCCATTTTAAAATCGTTGTGATGTTTCACATTGCGTGCAGATATAAATGGTAGAACGAATCGGCTACAAAGTGACAATCTCGCTTCAATTACTGGCTAATGTTAACGACATCCATAAATACATTGACATTTTATGTCATAGTCTGTGCACGTCGCATGTCGAATGCAACATCAAACCAACAACAATGCTATACCATTGAAGTATACTTACAGCTAGAGAAACACTTAACTTGACTCTGAGAGCCGATTACATCATATTTCGAATAAATGACAGGTTCATCATCGACATTTGGACCAAATTTAGAAGAACATTTGATGCACGAACACCTGTTCGACAGACATGTTCAACAAACAATCTTTCTCTGATGTTAACCAAAGACCATATCTTTTACTTACAGTTTCGGTGTTGCTCATTTTCTTTCCGGTTGTAAAAAGACTATCTGCAAAAAAAGAAGATCATATTATTAGCAAAACGTTGGAAAAAAAATAAATTCAGAGAAAGTCTAAAGTAAATTGGTTGATATGCAGATCAAGATTCGTTCATAAAATAACCACCAACAAAATCACATTAAAAGCAATTTAAATGGTTAAAAATAGGCATTTGTTTCTCTTTTTAACTCTGTTCGGTCGCTTCGTGAACAAAAGTATGGAAAAACGGGTTTGTCGATTGAATAAAATCGAAACAACCAAAGAACGAAGCAAGGAATTCTAAAATCGTAGAAAATTCCGCATTTCGATTCAGTCAAAACTGAATAATGTTGGGTCAAATGTTTGATAAACTTTTAATACAGCCGAACGACGAACTAATGTAAAATAGCACGTACAATGGTCGAACGAGAGAACTTGATATGTTTTTTTTTTGCCTGCCTGTCTGCCTGTCGTATAAAACATGAGTTTTGTATGCGATAACAACAATGAAAACAACAGAACGCGTAAAAAAAAACTGCTGCGTTACGGTGATAAGGCTAATATCAGTGAGAATTGTTGTGTCAGAATGCGGTGCACATTCGAGTGAATGTGTCTTATGAGCCAAACAACTGGGAAAATATGATTTACAACATCAACAACATCCCAATTCATTTTCATTGAACAATGAATTAAATTCGCGAACATTTCTATGGGTTTTTAATGTTTTGTTTTCAAACTCACTTTCAATAAAACAATGCGTTCAAAGGGCATCTAAATCTGCGAGATAAAATTCAACTCCACGATGTGCCACTGATGAATTTCTCAATTTGAGACACTTTCTTGCAATTCACTGGAGAAAAAAATTGATTTTCAAATAAAGTGTACACACACGGGATTAAATACAAAAATCATTCGAAGCGACACGAAAAAAAGATGAAACGCACAGCAGCGGCAGTGAACAACAACAATAAAACAAAACCAACGTATCGTACAGACCGTACCACACAGAAAATATACACACGATTTTGTGGCGATCGACAAACCGAATGGAATAGCGGCTGGCTCAACTTAACGCTATAATAAAAACCAAAATAGTCAGATGACTTTATAAATATTATGGAATGAATTGACAGTTGAAATCATGACGACCAATGCGATTCAGTTGGCAAACAAGAGAACACAGCATATGACGATGAGCGAGACAACCATACTGACATTTTAGTCAATTGCAAAGCAACTTGATTTCGTCGATGTAGCTTCTGCTTAGAATCGTTCCGGTTGACCGCAATTGAAATCGATATTCCAATGCAATTGAATTGTTGCATTGTGCAAGAAATTCTTCTTGATTCGATGAAGTTTGAATTGATTTTGTTTTCTATTGCTAAAATTCAATGGACAGTCGAAATATTTGATTTATGCAATGGAATGTCGGTAAATTGTTGGAGGCTCCATCTGAACATTTTCGATGGAATTAATCACTGGAAACAAAAGCACACATACACAAATACTGGAAACTTCAACACCGGTTTTTAGTACAACTTTTGTTTGATTCGAATTAGAAGAAGAAGAAAAAGCTGAGGCAAAGCAATCCAGCAATTAATGCACAAACAAATCGTGCGAATTATTTAATGTGGTGCTAATTAAATAATTACATTTATGAGCCATCATTTGTATGAAATCAAATGTATGAACCATTTATTATATCGATTAGTTTCATTTAACCCGGTTATGGTGTCAATTTTGTGCAACACTTGCGTGAGATGACTAAGTTTATATTAAAATTACGCATTTTTTCCGTTTGTTTTAACATCATTAAACTTTTATTCCATTCAAAAAATAATTTAAGCGACTAGACGAGAATCGATTTTTCAAGGCATTCTACGTATTTGCAATGGGATTTGCATGAATACTTCTAATAACTGTTTCATTTAAAAAACAAATTTTTAATTCTTTACGAATATACGATTTTTCTCTGTTGTGCATGTGGAATGAATGACATTTTTTCGATTGAAATTGGATGTGTATTATGTCAAACCATAAATACATTTAAATGCCAACAATTGTTCTTTAGGTAGATGAAAGTTGTCACATTTTTTTTTTGAGAATTTCTCATTCCGTGTTGAGTCAACACTGTTGATAACAAATCTCCAGAAATGAGTGTATTTGATTAAAGACTATCGCCTATGTTGACCCGTAAATGCAGATAAAACTGTAGAATATGGTGTAAGTCGATAGAAAAAATGAACATTTAAGTACAATTAATCAGATTTAAAAAATAAAACACTTCGACTTTCATACGAAAGTGCAAGGCATTTAGAGCATAAAGTTCAATGAGATAAAGGTGACGAATGCAGTGAAGAAGAGAAGGCTACTTTCGGCATAATTATTCGGAACACCTCCAGTGGTTTTTGTATGGCCGTAATTGGTTTGTTGATTCCGATTCTGATTCTGATTTAGATTATTTCGTTGCTGCTGTTGCTGTTGTTGCTGCAGTTTTTGCGGTTCATCACTTGGAGTTGGTGGTGGGCAATTTTGAATGTCATCATTTTTGAAGACACTTGAGATACAGAAATCATCGGAATTTGGGTGACACTTGACAAAACTTTGATCGGTGTTACATTCTGTGTGTGTGTATGTGAATTGAATGAATTATTAGAATTTTGTCCACGAAAGAAAAAAATGAAAAAATTTAAAACAAATATCCGAGTAAAACCTACTTTCATATGCTGTAAACACGAGATTCACTTCAATGGATCGTTGCAGCGGATGGAACGGAACGGATTTATTGACAAAAATATGCACTGCAATCATGCCACCGCCTTCATTGAAAAATGATTGTTGTCCCACTGGATCGTCAACCATGAAACGGCCGCACATTTTGTCCGTTTTTGATCCATCAAATCTGAATCGAACATAATCGACGCAATTTCCCTGGGCATCTTGTCGAAAGTTCAACGTATTAACTGATGCAAACAAACCGCGTCCATATCGTCCATTCGCCAAATATAAATTGCTGTCAACAACAAATGTACAATCCTGAAATGTGTGAATATTTTCATCGGTCCAAATGTCATGCACCAGTACGGCCGATTCACTTTGATTAAATAGCGGAATGCTCGGTTTATTGTTGTAGATCTGGTTGAATGCCAATTTGAGCTGAGAATTCGGACACAATTTTCTCACCGAAACTAGTTTCGTTATGAAGATTTTTGGAAAACAAAAAATCAAACGCAGTCGTCGTCATTGTTGTCATTGCAAGCGCCATGAAATCATCAATAGAAATGACAATGAAATGTTTTGTTGAGGATCGTGTATAATGCAGAAGAACCGATACGAAATCCATTGAGCCAAAAATAGAAGCAAGCTCAAGTAGCGTCGTCAGCAACACATAATACAAACAAAAATGAATACATATGATGTTAGCATTTTTTATCATGAATTAAATTCACGTAAGGAAAATTTAATTAGATTTATACATACAATCCTGGTAAGCAGTGACTACGTTGGATTCCAACGAAATTAATAAAAAGACACCAATGACTAAGAACCGAAGCATTTTTCCAACGCTTTCCTTATAGATCCGAGTATAATTTCACTTTCACAGATCTGTACTGAACACCAATTCGAATGAAAAAAAAAACGAGCGAAAATTCAATTTATGACAATTTACCGTATTTCACAATTGATTCAGTCTAATCAAGTATTATCATTTCACACAGATCAAACAACACCAAATTGGTGTATGGAAAAATTCGCAAATACGTCCGATGTATGCAGCACGACAAGCACAAAATGCTATACGAACGATTTTACTTCACACTCGTGTATAAGTTTGTATTTTTGTTCGAGCGGCGACAAAACTCCTACTATTTGAAACGTTATAGCGCTAACAAAATCAAATACTAACACACTTGCGGAGAGCAGCAATAGTGTGCGCGCTCACACATACATGGAGAGCACATAACTTTGATACGCACTTGTGCCAGGGATTGTGTTTGATAGAGAGAAGAAAAAAAACGACAACAACTAATACAACTGGCCCATATAACAGAGGAAAATAAACAATTTACCGCGACAGCATAGCAGACGATTTAGCACAGTGTACGGCGATTCGTTAGCTGTCGTACATAGTATTCCGAATATCAGCTCGTTTTCCAAGCTGTTGGGTCTGACGTAATCAATGTGTATAATATTTATCGACTTATCATGACTACTCGAATCAGGGGTATGCGCTGCAATGAACGCACTTCAAATATAACGCAAAATTTAAAGCCAATCGCTGTACAGAGAACTATCGCGTTATCGTTATCGAGCACTTTGCTCAGAAAGTTCAATATTTAAATTATACCGAATACTATTTGCGCTGAGATAAATATGATTCCCAAGAGCACTTACGGCTAACAAATTTGAATTGCTTTTAAATGTTTATTTATTTTCTCATCATCTTTTTGAGTGTCTGCGGCTAAAAAATGGATGAACAATTGACGAAACGTCTTTCAAATGTGATTTAAAAACTTGCTTTTATCTCCGATACCGTGCATGAATTGCGAATCCTCAATTTCGTATTATTTACTACTTGTTCCGCTCATTTTTTGCTTTAATGATCAATAATTGCGCTGTGCACGCAATCATAAAATACTGACGTTTGATTATTTGACGAAATGTTGCACATTTTATCGAATCCCCTTGCTTATGAAACCATAGATGTAAAGTATTTCTCAATTCTACTCGACTATAAGGAGCTATGGTCTCAATGTTATTCTTCTTATTCGAATCATATCCCCATGAAAAAAAGTACATCTGGTGTACAGCCATGTTTGCGCCATGTTTATATGGTGTACACCAGGTGTGAGCCGAGATTTGCGTCCAATCCACACACACCACACACCGTACACCACACATCATACACCATTAAATGCCTATAAGACTAGGCGCAAATTGGTGTGAGCTGTCACAATGCTTTCAAACAACTTGAATTGCTACGTTGACGTTGCAACGACAATATTGTTGGGAATTACAATTCACATTTTTTGTTTCGACAAATTCAAAATCATAATTTAGAAAACCTCTTAAGCCATTGATTGTGTGTATCATCCATTTGCTTTGCAGTATTTGGCATATGCATTGTCAATATATTTATCAGTATTTTTTACTGCCTTGTTATAGCCTTAGAAACGAATAGAACAGTTTTTCAACAGATTGCTTTTTATTTTATCGTTTATTAAATTTCAATATTGTAGTTATATCGGTTTACTGGTCTGGATACATCCGAAAGATTCAAGTAAATAAGGATTATAATATTCAATATTCAAGTGCAACTTAATGTGATATTCATTGAACGATTTCTAGGGCTATAACAAGGCAGTAGAAAATACTGTAAAGCAAATGGATGATACACGCAATCAATGACACAAAATTATTTTTTAAATTTTGACTTTTTCAAAAAAAATGCACACACGAAAAAAACCTTTGAATCAAACAAAGAAATACGTCTAAAATATGACGTTAGTAGATTTCCATCCAAAATTCCCATATAATGACAGGAATCCTACTAAACAAAACACATACGCATGTACAGTCATTGGCGCATACACAAACGTCAACTCATCTATGACGTTTGTGTATGCGCCAATGACTGTATGTGCGTATATGTGTTGTTTGGTAGGATTCCTGTCAATACATGGGAATATTGGAAGGAAACCTACTAACGGCATATATTAGACGTATTTCTTTATACAATTCGAAGGTTTTTTTCGTGTGTGTGTGCTTTGTAATTCCCAACAATATTGTCGTTGCAACGTCAACGTAGCAATTCAAGTTGTTTGAAAGCGTTGTGATAGCTCACACCAATTTGCGCCCAATTTGCGCCTAGTCTAATAGGCATTCAATGGTGTATGATATGTGGTGTACGGTGTGTGTGGATTGGACGCAAATCTCGGCTCACACCTGGTGTACACCATATAAACATGGCGCAAACATGGCTGTACACCAGGTGTACTTTTTTTCATGGGTCGGCAACTGAAGGATATTTTACTAACTAAACGCCATTCCTATGAGTAAGATTGGAATAGAGAAAGTTTCACGAACTGCATTATGAAAGTGAAAAATAAGTTTGTTCCCACTTGAAAATAATTGGTTGTTGTGTCGCGATTTTTTCGAATGAATTTTTTTTTCAACGAATGAGTGATCTGAACAAAGTCGCAGTTCTCGACTCAACAATTAACATTAAGTCTTGACATGCAACGATATTTCTTATCAGTTCAGAAAAAAAAATTATGAAAAAATGGTTAAAAATAATTCATGCGATTGGCGCATAAATGATAACTCGAGTGTTTCACTTTATTTTCTTCGGAAGTGAGATGTTGCAATCAACGATCCCTTCTATTGATTGCAACCCGTTTTGCAATTGTCTTACAAATAATGTCTTTGCGGCGTATTTTTTTTAAAGCGGATAAAAATAAGAAGTATACTTCAGGCTAAATGAACTAAAAGACTCATGCAATGACTCAAAACTTGACTTGCAAAACATTCTCGCACTCAATCTTAATTTCACTGAAGCCATAATTAAATTCTCCCCAAAATGAACTGTTTATCGCCTGTTTTTCTGTAAAATTGATAACTCTGCTTCGACTAATTTTTCTCACGAATGACATTTTTACTTGATGATTGTGCTGTTTGCTGAGATGGATTCATCGGTGTTGAATGGTGGCGGACAGTTTTGAATGCCATTTTGTTCAAACACTTTTGGACTTCGGATGGATTACACTTGATTTCATCTCCAGCTCACTGATTAAATGTCAATAGAAGACAGAGTTTGACTCAGGCGACAGATATATGCTTTAGCATAGAAAAAATATCCGCATATTTTTTGGTTTGTCCACTCTCAGTATGTAACGGCACCCAGCTTCATCGAGTATCAGCATGCACACTGAACGTGGTAGTATAGGACGGTTTGTTTACGAAGAAAAAAATTGTTTATAAACAAAATCTACCAGAACTATACAGCGCAAAACCTTAACATAGGACAGCATTGCTGCCGTTTAAATACATTCCGCTGTACAACTCTGGAAGATTTTGTTTATAAACAATTTTTTTCCTTTGTAAACAAACCGTTCTATAATCTATATTACTACGTTCAGTGTGCGTGCTGATACTCGATGAAGCTGGGTGCCGTTATATGCTGAGAGTGGACAAACCAAAAAATATGCGGATATTTTTTCTATGCTAAAGCATATATCTGTCGCCTGAGTCAAACTCTGATAGAAGATGTAAATGTGGACACAAATCCCTTATCTGGATATTCTTATTCGTTAATATACAGTAGAAGTTTAGAACAGAAGGAATTTAGAATGCTTTTGATGACAAAACAAAATCATTAACGCTTCAACTTCATATGTACAGTCTTAGTAGTGGCAAAATTAAATTACAACGTAACTATTATAGTGATACTTGCAGCTCAGAAGTGTGAACCAAGCCATTTTTTAAGAATCTTCGCTCGCGATAAGTCTGACTCCGAAAATAATTTTATATAGGTATGCAATTCTTACATATAGGAAAAATATCTGAACAAATGAACGAGGTTCCAATCAGAATCAACTACAAAAGATCAAAATCAAAGACATTATTCGAAGCTCAAACTTGTGTGTGGATAGAGAGGAGCTGAATCGCCCAAATTGAAATAATTACAGAAACGTAAGTCAACCAAAAGTGAATGGTATTCAGTTTATTATTTGAATAATATATGTAATCAAAAGCTGAATGAATGTTTATCTTCTTCAATAATGAAATATTCGCGGAATTATATTTCAAATCCATTACTACGAAAAAATCTAATAGCTATACTGCATCTTCGCAGGAAAAAAAAAATAGAATTTCACA
The DNA here is from genome assembly GCF_009176505.1 of Sitodiplosis mosellana. NCBI lineage: Eukaryota > Metazoa > Arthropoda > Insecta > Diptera > Cecidomyiidae > Sitodiplosis > Sitodiplosis mosellana. Next base: position 7,208,744 of record NW_022601438.1, read on the forward strand.
CCTTTTTTCAATTCTTTCTTCATTTGATTCAATAGGTACTCTCTTTTCATAGCTAATAAGAAACGCAAACCCCAATTATTGTTGACTGGTTCGATTCTAATTAATAAATCAATACGATTCATACGCTAGCTTCTTTAGCCCCAAATTCAAGAAGGTTAACACTTTTTTCCCATTTTCGATGAAATTTCGTTTCAATAAACTCATCCATGAGACGCCGAAATAACAGCTTTTACGACTTATTTTGTCCCATCAATTTGTTATTCACCTCAATTTTACCACGCAAATGGCTTCGATTTTAATGTAAAACGCATATCCAAACGCATTTATCCCATGAATAAAGTATTTGGGGGATTAGTCAAAAATGACGGCTCACAATGTGACAAAAAAGTATAAAACAATCGAATAATGATTATATGAACAAATAAACAACACAACCAATGAATTTGTGTGCCTTCGTTGATTTGAGTTTTGGATAATTGTTATGTGTTTGTGCTAAAAAAAATACTACTTACCATCGGCATCAATATTAATGACCGCAACATGGCTGCCATTGATGCGATTTTGATTGGCCGAATTGATTCGATTTTTGGTTTCGACCACCGCTGAATGAATGTTAACACTTTCGTTACTCAGCGATATCCTATCAATCGCATCCTCTCGCACTTCTCCAAATAGCGTGGGCTCTGCCACTGAACTATCCTTACGGCCATTTTCCATTGTCAACTGCAAACCAGCACTCATACTTGCTGGAAAAAGCAGAAAAAAAAATTATATGGATTCGGTGATTCATTTAATTACGTTCACCTGATGTAAAAATTAAAACAGAATAAATAATGGAAGATTAAACCCTTCATCAAACAAAAGAAAAAAATTATATGCTATTTCGAAGGGAAAACGGCACATGAAAAATCACTTTTCTTCAGAAGAAAAATCGATTACTTCATTACTATGCACAAGCATTTTGGGTTCAATAGCCTGTAGTAAAGCAATCAGAGGAGCCATTGTCTTCCATATTCAACTACCACTTCAATGTAATTTATTGTGTTACAAAAGAAAAACGGCAAACGATGGGCGTTTTAATTGAATGTCTCTTGCGTGTCTAGCCGTCAAAAATAACCGTTGTCTAATATATTTTTTTCCTTTTTGCTTGCGTTTCAGTGTAGAGCTACTTTATTTTCACTCCATATTTTTTGCTCTCATGCTATAGAGACTGTCACAATAAAAAATTCAGTGAACTAGTTTCCCATCAAGAATTCTTTCCCATAAAATACCACCAACCCAGAAACCAATGCATTCGTTTGTTCACGCGAACAAATTACACATAATTTTCTAGAGCAAATTGCGGAGCATACAAATCAGATAATTCATTGAACTAAATTTTGCCATTGGAACGGACTGAATTTTTTTCATTGTGTCCATTTATTTGCTAGAAATATCATCAGCTAAAAATTAAACTGGTGCAAATGTTTGACAACATATTGTATATCGATTTGGAACATTATCTTTCAGTGGAATTGATGATTTAGAATTTGAATTTTTAAAGAACATTCCCGTGTTATAGCTTGTCGTTCGCTGCAAATGAAGAATATGGAATACGATGCAGTATTTCATTTCGTTCGATCATACAGTCACACATATATATATATATATATTTTTTTTTTATATAGAACTAACAAAAGAAAAATTGATTTCTCTTGTCATGTATATTTCAAACACAACGATTGTGTATCAAGTAGCCAATGGGGTACGCCGAAGAGACAGAAAAACCTTGAATCAGCGAAAAAAAGCATTGACAAATATTTAAATGTGTTCCAATTTATCGTATTCGAATGAATAGATTTCGATTTGGATTGCAATTTTATCAGTCAGTGGGTCACACCGCATTTTGGATTTTATGCGATTGGTCAATAATCTCTTCGTTAAATCAAGACATTTTACGCTGAGCTCTTCAATCAATATACAAAAAATAACATTTCAGTTGCAAATCAAATTCATTACATAACTCATAAGTCATCAAAATAGAAGATGAAAAAAACGCATATGATCTCAAAAATATCAAAACAAACTCTCTAATAAGACTATCAATGCCGCACACCATGAGCGATTGACTCGCAAAAGCGGGACGGTTTGCATTTATTGCGTCATTACCAGTCAGCCCGATTTTGAAGACAGTGGATGACAAAGCATTCGTTACATTGTTCGCTGTCTACTATGTAAACGCAATTCAAAATTGATCGTCACAATGCGTGACCAACGGCGCACATTTGATAGCTGTGACCTGTGTTTACGGTTTTCGATTGTCCGATCAAATTGAAGCTTGAATAGTTAGAAGTTGTGAATTGTATGAAAAGTGAAACAACTTCAGATTATGATATGCATACGAAATGAATCGCGATAAAATTGAATTTTAAGTCGATTAACGACGCTTTGGAATAATTGGGTAGAATGATATGGGAGCGACCTTCATCCGATACTGGATATTTTGTTTATTTTTGTCAGCAGCATGTGAGTGGTCATCGAATAGTATTAAAAGAATGGATAGATTGACCATGAGCCATGCTTATTGATGAGCATGATTCCAAAAATATTTACCGACTTCACTTGTTGTTCAGAAGAAAAATATTGCCGGTTTGAAAACAACATATATTGATAGTTATGGTCTATTTGATGTGCGCACATAGGTGTGTGATAAGGTGAACAGGATTGAACGAAAAAAGAATATTAATTATTTCGTTTGCATTTTAAGTAAGACAATCACCACACTCTGGCAATGCACTCAAATTGCATGGAACCAGTCTGAATTACAGAAAAAAAAACATTTATGCGATTTTGATTATCAACGATTTTTGATCGAACAGAGAGTTTGTTCATTTTTCGATACAACCACAACGAAGTCGCATGACGTAAAGCATTTTTCTCAAATCGCCAGTGTCAACAGACAAAAAATGCCCAATTCACATACATTCAACTTTCAAATGACACCGACGAAAGAAAAGAAAAACAGCAACGAAATCAAGCTGCATCAAACTGGCAGAGCACACCTTCGTAATATTCAAAAAAGAAAACAAACAAGTTTCACGTTTTCCTTGCTCAGCCACAATATTTCAGAGACGGTCGATTGCATGCTGCTCTGCTGCTGCTGCTGCTGCTGCTGCTGCTACTGCTGCTGCTACTACTGCTGTACAGTGGAAGGTGTTATGCGATACACACTACGAATGCAATAAATGCAAAATATTTCATTGCAACGAAGTTTGCATTGCGAACGAATGAACGAGTGCAAGTGATTGCAAATAAGTCAACAACGACGCGGCACAACAATTAATATCGGAAAAATCATGAGCAATTGAGCAGAGTAATTACAACAACAACAACCAACTAGACCTTGACATCAACCTTAAAGACTGGAGAGTTTGTGTGTTTCATCTATCTGTTTCTATTCCCAATTCGGTTTGAATTACGAATGTGTTCATTCATTCCAACGTTTCAGGGACGGTGTTAGTTGGCATAAAATCGAACTGAATCTATAACCGGAGATACGTTTGAATATTTCCGATGCGATCGCATTTCATTCACACACACACACACACACGCGTTCGCACGCATACATGCACAACCGTTGACATTCAAATCACCCGAATAGTCGAATTCGATCGGGATGATTTGCAAGATTTACGCGCGAATTTACTATTCAAAGAAGATAAAAAAAAACACTCAAACAACAAAGTAACCATAAAACGTGTGCAAATATTGTTTGTGTGTGGTTGGCTCGACTGAGATGTGACAAGCATTCGAAAGTGTGCAATTTTGGACGCAAAGAATATAAATTGAAGGGCAATTGAGAGATAGATTGAGGTTTATTGTATACAAACGTTGAATACGTGTGGCGATGGCTTTTGTTCCGTTCATAGCCGTGAATGCAATAGTTCCGTGGTCCATTGAAGAGGAGAGCGAGACTAGCATAAACTCGCTGAAAACCAAATAAACCCAACGTATTTACATATTAGTTAAAATCGAATGCAAAAACTATCGCATACGATTGTGAGCTCGGTAGGTTAACGAGCAATCACACCACACACGGTTTTCTGGAAGTTTTGGTATATGTCTTTTGTTTTTTAGACGTTTTTTTTCTTTCTTCGAATGTGTACACATGAACTCACTTGAAACAGCTGAAGTTTGCTATTTTTTTTTGTATTTTGTTAAGTTTGTTCACAGAATTTTTTTTTTCGTTGGTTTCGTTGTTCTATAATATTGTATTGGATATTTGTATGTCGGTCGCAACAAGTAGTAATTCATCATATATCTAAGTGCGATTTAACACTCAAAATAAATAAAGATAAAACAAGTTTCCAAGTGATTACAAGGTCAACAATTGAGGGAAGATGATAATTATCTAGCATATATTCATGTCGATTATTGTCATTGTAACCACAATTACGTCTGAGCAGCGCAACAATTTTTCGCTTCTGCCAAAATTATTGTCTTGACAATTTAATTAATATCGAAATAAATTGCAACGACCCATTATCCCATCGCTTTCGGCCGTATTATATCCGCTAAAATTTCTATCATAAATACTAGGCCATTGGTAATAATTGAGAACATGGTGCAAAACGTAGAACAAATGGCCTTTATCGATACTTATATGCCTAGATAATGAAGCACAAGTGTATGGATGGAAGATTTGTACCGGCAAGAAAACGACATCGGTCTAAAGGTAGTCGATCGCAGAAGACAAAGTTCAATGAAATAATTGGCAATATGTATCCAATGGTACAAACACAGCGGAACTAATGACACTTTGTAATACAACCAAATTGAGATTCTAAATCGTTGAGATTGATAACTGGCGAGAAGGATCATTTCGAGATTATGTCGAACATGGTTCTCTCTCTCTCTCTCTCTCTTCAATTGCAGCATGAAAAATGCAGAACTTCGTGTAATAATTGTTCACGATTTACCTATTCTTTAGTATTTTCCTAGATGTTTTACGAGCAAATTCGTTTTTTTTTTCTACAAACTGAAGATACTTCACCGATTTTTTTTTTGCAAATCAAAACTTCATTCCACACAATTATGTTCGAAAGAGAGTGAGAAAAAAAACTGCACTTAACTTTTGTGGTTTTTTACAACTTTTAAATGATAACCCATTAACAACAATTTGTGAATGACAACAGTCAATTTTATGCAATCACTTGCACTTTCATCGCACTTCACTCAACACGCAAAACCAGCAACAACAAATACAAAACATACCCAGTACTTTAAAATGCTATCAAATGAAAACTTATACACAAACTTTTTGGTCAAGCTCGCACTCTTTCACTCTCGATGTAGTATCGATAGCCAACGATATGAAAAGAAAAGAAAAATGCCGACCGCTGCTATCCGTCCGAACGCATTAATGGCTAAACAATGTTTAAATCACTTTGCATGTATCAACATTGTGCGCTGTACGCTCGAATCAAGTCCCTGTGTGTTGTTCGAATCACAGTGTGAAATGAAATTGCTCGGGCAATGATAGTTGATTTTGTTTTGTCATTGTTGTTGTTATGTCGTATGTCGTATGAATATTTTGACTGTGTACTGGACTGTACACAATATACAAGCGAAATTGCACTTCACATTTTTGGCTCTTTAATCGAAATTGATTTTTGTATGAATAATTTTTTTTGGAGGGTGTCGTTTGTTTTTGCATCATTTTAATGTACCATCACACATCGTTCAATTATTCAGTGACAACATGAATACTTGAAACAACAACAGTACACCAAAGAGAGTGAAAAAAAAAAATTGGCGTTTCATTTTATAATGACCACTTGACGGAATGGTGTTTTTGAAATTTTCATAAGGAATTTAATATAATATTCGGTCAATAATGGTGAAAAAATTGCGGTAGTCACGAGTACTTTTTTTACGCTCTCTTCTCTCTCGTTGGTTCGTCTCTTCTACGGGATGGGTAACATGAATCTGATTATGCATGCATTAATTGATGATTGGCTTGTTTGTGTGTGTGTGTGTGTGTGTGTTGCGTGTGGGTGTTGATGTTGATAGATATAATGCATTTTACAATAAATGCCACTTCTGACAGAATACATAATTCACTCCGTTTTTCACCGTGAAAAATGAAATGTTATGCAAAGCAGTATCGTCGAATTTTATCCGAACGCTTGAATAATTTATCGGATATCAAGTGCATAATTCAGTAAATAAAGACGATATGATGAGACTTATCATATCAAGGGCGACTGAGAACTATGAACTCGGAGCAAGTCATGGGCTTATAGACTCGATGCTCTGTTCGTCGTGCGTGTGTTTGTGTGTGCATTGTGCAACCAGTTTTGCAAGGACTTTATGTTCTATCTTAATTTATTTTTACCATGTACTGGATTTTTCTGTACTTTTTTTTCCTTCGACCAGATCTTGCACCGTGTCAAATTTTAGACCCAAATTACCTACAATGATGTCGCTGTCTTTATAAAAAATACTTACATAGATCTGAAGCTGTAGCATGCTCACTCTGAACCAAGATAAAGTCTTGCGCTCACTCGCTTGCACTCTAAAAGTGTAAGCGCTTTACACTTTTAGAATAAACCGTCAATATTGAAACTAACTGAAAATGAAGTGAAAAAAATGCGCCGGTTTTTTTTTTGTTCTCTTTATATTTATTTAAAGGGAAAAAAATTCGGAATACAAAATATGAGGACTGCTATAAATATAAAGAGATTTTTCTTGTCAACGATTTTTCGTTTTTTTAATTTTTTTTACTAAGAAATATGAAAAAAAATATCCATGTGTCATTTATGATAGTATCAAATGAGGTAGATAGAAATAGGTACGTCCTTTGTTTGATACGAGAAAAAAAGAAATTGTCTAAAATCGAAAATTGCGTGTTTACGTCTTGTTAGCGTGGTTGCATTATTCCGCAATTCATTCGCGTGAAAGGTAGCTTTGTTTACATCAATTTCCGATATGCTGCCTGAATGTTTATGCAAAATGTGTATTTTTTTTAGCAAGATTATCTATGAATAGTAAATTATTAAATTTTGAAAAAGCAAACAAAATCGTTGCATAAATTAAAATGAGTGTTTTTGTCTTTCTCTCCTTATCAAATGAAGATCGTTGAAATATAGTGTAAATAATGATCAGTTTCGGTATTCTATTCGAGAAAATAGATTTTTTTTCATTCATTCTATCTCTCGCTCGTCTATGTCTCTCCCCTTTTCAGAAATACTCTTGAAATGTGTTTCTAAAAGTAATATGGCAACATGAATTCGACGTACTTCATGAAAATACTTTGTTACATTCTCGTGAACATCGTAAAAATACTGTATACTTGATTGAGGCTTAAAACATCGAAATGTTTGATTTTTTTTTGTTTTTTGTTCGTGAGTGTGGTGTGTTTTTCAAAATTTCTTAGGAAAAAAATATATTTAAGTATCTAAATGAGGAAAAATTTTGATCAAGTTGATATAAAATGTTGAATGTTCTCGACATTGGTTCGTCTTAAATTATCATCGTCATCATTGGAAATACGTATGACGAACATGTATCGTCACGAAAAATACATTTCTTCTTCTCTAAATCTTATTCTCTGGCGCGGTGGGCAGTGAATCAGTTTTGGTCGATGATAATAGTTCTGAATGCACCACTCTTTCGTTTGTGATTCGGGGTGTTTTTTTTGTTCTCCCGTTTGTTTCAAATAATCAATGTTTCAACTTAAAGTCTATCATTTCGAAATTTTCTGCAATACCTAGCTCACTAAATGGTTTTGGTAAGGAGAAATATCCTGAGGTAAATTTGTGGTTGAATGTCCAAAATAATACATGGTTTTCTTTTTTTTTGTCGTTCATTTCAACTTACAAACTAAATATCGCGTGTTTTTTTTTCAATTTTCCAAAGAGAAAATATAATTTCGTTTACTTGGCTTTTCATTCCCTAAATTTTACGTTGCCAATACGTGTTGTTTTCATTGGGATTTTTCTTATCTTTTTCTACTTTTTTTTCAATCAGTTTATCATCTGTTTCACACAAAAAATTTAAAATACTTGTGGACAATTTAGAAGAAAAAAAAAACTCCTACCGACTCGATTTTTGTTTTAATTGATCTCACAAATATATTGATTTCGTTATCGAAAATTTTCGTTTTTTTTTTATAAGTACTCATAGTCCTTGCATTTTCATTAGCCTGTCTGCGATTAATTTTTCAAAAAAATTAAAATGGTTTTGCTTTATCATCGTTATTTTTTTTTTTTTACAAAATTTAAATATATTTTTAATTCAAAGAAAAAAAATAAAATAAACAGCCAAATTTGGGGTATTTGTGAGTGTATTCACGCACAAAGATTCCAATTATTTATGCATGGTTGTCATTGTCATCATCGATTGTGATTGCGTGTTGTTTGTGTGTGCCAATCAAAATTAAGTTGAGTTTGAATTTGTCAATGTTCTGATTCGATGGCTTTGCCGTATTCCCTCCGTATTCATTCGTTTATTCGAAATTTAAAAGTAAAAATTTGTTTGGCTGAACCTTGCATCAAGATTTTCTTTTCCATTTATTACTCGTTATTTTTTCCATCAATATTCTTGTTCATAACATTCCATTTTGAAAATTGCAATATGTTTTTGTTGCTTTGTTTCATTTTCGGTAACTTTGCAGTTTCAATAAACTTTCCAATCAATTGGCACTTTGAATATAAATCATATATGACAAATTAGAAAAAAAAAATTACAAAAAATAAGAGAATGAAAATCGTAAATGAGTGCAAATTAAATCAAAATTAAAGACTGCTATCGATCTTCTTTTTTTCTTTTTCTTCTGAGGTTGTGAACTAAACGAAAGAAAAATTTAAAACCTCCTTTCCAACTACGTGTAAATAAATCACAAAAATTCGGCATACAATTTAGTCGTTATTCTCTCCATCCAGATTATACATTCTTTCAATTTTACACACCATTCCGATTTTTGGTGCTTACTTTTTTCTGTTTTACATAAATCACTCGTGTGTGAAATGCATATTGCAACACTTGCTTGTATGTGCATATGTGTGTTTTTATGGGTGTATTAAACTTAGTTGTTAAATCATAAAATGTTCTACTTAATTAGCTGGCATTTTGTTAAGTTTTTTTTTTCTGGAATTATCTTCACTTTGAAATTCGATGAGTATGTTATCGATTCGAAATAATCATATCGATGAAACTTAACATTCAAATGCTACCCGTGTTAAATGTGTGTGTGTGTGTTTTTTTTATCTTAAGCGATCTTAGCGTACAGAAAAAAATGTGAATAAATTTATTTGTAATACAATTTATCTAGAAAATAATTCGTTAAATGCTCAAAGGCCTCCACTGTAGCAAAGTAAATTGTCAGTCATTTCTCCTCTAGATATACACAAAAAAAAACAAACTGTTATCTTGCTCTCGGAAGGAACTTTAAGAATTTCTTATATTCATACATTGCTAAATTGATTGTTATCGATTGCTATTTTTCGGTCTTTCAAAGTCTCTCCCATTCATTTTGGCTAAACCTAACAAAAAAATATATATTATTATCTACGTTCAATAACATGACAGTGAAAAAAAAAGAAATTTCATTATGCGATTGACATTCAATCAAAGCACGCTAGAATTTATACTACAAATATCGGTGAGTTTTAGTCCATTCAGTTTCAGTTGTACAGCATAGATATATATAATTAACTGTTCAGTCTCTTCAATCTCATTACAAAAATTTATCTAATTAAATGCAGTCTTTCTCCTTCGTTCTTATCTAATCGTGTCAGTCTTGAACATTGCATTTTGTTCGCTTTTTCCAGTGTTTTGACAGAACATTGTTAAGTCCTTAAATTGTTTCTTCATTTGATATCTTACATCGTCATCGCAAAATATATATATATATAGCTATATATTATAGAGATATAAAAAAAATATTGGTCGATTGCGAATCGATTAATATGTCAATACATTTGTAAAAAAAATACCACCCTCTCGTCATTCGTCTTGTAACAAACACACTAGAATTTTCATTATTGCTTTCTTTCAATTTAGTAAATTTGAACGAAGGTTTTCAGCGGATGCGGGAAATCTTTTGTGTCTGGCGACGTTTCAAACAGTACAACGATGCGACCATCAGGTAATATTGCCACATCGCTCGGACGATCCTTTTCGTTGTTTAGCTCCGATAATGTGCGACGCAAATCCAACTATATAGATATAGAATATAGATCAAACAACAAAATTTCGGTTAGTTTTCATGCCATCTTGGGGTTTGTCAATTTCTTTTTTGCATTTTATTTATTGCATTGGTTATCTTTGGCCGTATTTCTTAGTTTTAATCCTATTCTCTGTGTATTTGTATACACTTCTTTTGAATTGTATTGAATAAAAATGGTAAAACAAAAACAATGCGCTAAAAATAGTTGTCTTCTTCTCTTGGTGTGAAAATCAATGACCATTCGAATTGCACTTATCATCGATTTCAATCAACACCAATTTAAAAAGCAAAATGTATGAGAATCCCATTGACTTACCATCCATTGAAACTCGAAATCGGTATTATAAATCAGAACGCGTTGATTCTTTGAATCAGCTATTACAACTTGACCTTTGTCATCACAGCATAAGCCTGATGGCCGATTAAATTCATGCACTTCGCCTTCACCCTCATGACCACGCACTAGCTTCACCTGATGAATGGGAAATTTGATAAGTAACGTTTTTTTTATCTTCTGTTCAATTCTTCTGTTTGCCTTTCTGCATCCAAGGAAATGGGAATCCAATCAAAAATTGGAATATACATATACACTCACCATGGTTAAATTGCCATCCATTTTCATGATGCGATGATTTTCAAAGTCTGTGACTAAGATATCACCTTCAGGCGTAAAGCAAATGCCTCTAGGTGTGATGTGGCTCTTTAGGTGTCGATCATAGTACGCTTCGAATGAGTATTTTGTGATGAAATGTCCCATCGATGTGAACATTTGAATGCGATGATTGCGCGTGTCGGTCACCAGAATGTGACCATTCGAATTGGTTGCCACATCCCACGGATATTGGAATTCACCAAGGTCACGGCCATAGCACCCAAATTTCAGAATGAAGCGACCGGTCGATGAGAAAATTTGTATACGATGATTATCTTTGTCAGCGACAATGATACGATTTTGACGATCGGTCGTAACACCGGCTGGTAATTCCAATTCACCATCCAATGAGCCCTTTGAACCGAATGAAAATTTAAATTGTCCATCCGGATAAAATACCTGAATACGATTATTACGACGATCACCAATGATAATATTGCCATCTTTGTCAACGCAAACACCCCATGGTCGGCTCAGTTGGCCTTCAAGTGATCCATCGTATGCAAACGAAAGTGATGGTTCATTACGGCGTATGGCAATGACTGAACCTTCCAAATTGAAAATGCATTGACCAAACGCTGGCGGTTCATCGTTGAAATTGTAAATGTTCGTAGCGTATTGCGGTGGTGATGTATTGAAAGCGTTAAAGCTCGGGAACAGGTCATTGTTTTGCATTCGAAACAAATCATTGTTGGTCATTGGCATGTTCATCGATAACGTTGGCCCATTGGTCCAGGCAGACAGAGCCGATGTGGATGGTTGTTGGCCCAAATTCGGCAAATTCGGTGGCAACAGAATTTGCGGATTGTTATTTGAATGCATGGTGCGATTTGAGCGGACAATCGGGCGACGTGCTGGTTTTCCAGCATTGTTATTCGACATGAGGCTTAATTGACTGGTGCTGGCAACCAGAGCAGCAATATCCGGATGCAATAGGCTGGCGGTGTTTTGTACCAAATGCTGTAAATCGGGCACGATTTGCTGTTGCTGTTGTTGTTGTTGTTGTTCGTTGCGTCGCTCCAATGAGATAAGGAACTGTTGAACATTCACCGGTGCTGGAATCAATTTATTGGTTTGTTTCATGAAATGATCGATTTTATTGTCGGCATCGATGAGTGCTTTGGCCAAATTGAATGGCGTGTATTCGTGCAGTGTTTTACGGATCTTTTTCAGATCATCGGTAACAGTGGCAATTCCAGCCAGTGCGGCACGAAGGCTGCTCGATTGATCCATGTAAATGGCGCCTTTTTGCAGCCGAAATTTCTCGAGAAGTTCAGCAAAAACATGATCTTTTTCTTCGCACCGAAGAATTGCATTGCTGATGGCACTGTTGATGGTTCCATTTGTCGCCCGAACACCACTCTTTCGACTACGCTGATTAATGTCATGCACATCCCGATCCAAATAATGATTGAATCTCATCACACGATCGATGCTTTTCTTGATTTGACCCTTGGCCGCGCTGGCCACATCCATCAGATCTTGAATGGTTTTTAACGGGTTTTCCACATATGTATCGATAAATGTACAGTGGTGTTCCTTGTGATCGCGCAACGAACACTCCTGGCAAATGATAATTTTACACGATTCGCACACGTATCGCAGCACTTCATAGTGGATATCACATTGATTGTCGACGTCAACGCGTCGTGGCGATGGGAACCGTGGCATGCGGCTCATTGCATTTGGCGGTGAAATGTTGTTAATCTTTTGTACCGTATGGTTTTTATTTGAAAAATTACGCATGTGCAGTACAACACAACGATTGCACAAACTGTCGCTACAATCGTAGCAATGATTTTCGGGTGTAAGTCGTTCACAGCTACCGCATACGTTGCTATTGCTGAAGAACGGGCCATCGCTGTTGAATTGAATGCTTGAAGCGAAATCATTGACTGGCGAACAATTTGATGCCAGTGACGTTCCAACGGCTCCAAGCCACATGATTGACTCCATATGTGGATCACCGCTATTTGTACTCGTTGGTGACGATGAATTCGATATCGTTGACAATTGTGAACCAATCGGACCGAACATATTCGGTGCAGGTGCACTGAAACCAGGATTAAATATGCCGTTCATATTGTGTTGCGTTTGGAATTGAAGAGAATTACTGCATCGGCGAAACGGCAGACATCGGCAGATGGGGGGAGAGAGAAAAATGGAAATGGAAAAAGATGTTGGAATAAGTTGAACCCAATTAAAAAAGTTTTATGCTATCAATATTTCCAGCTACACTCAAATCACTTTATCAAAGTGTCCTTTTTAAAAGGGTATTTTATTAGGATACCCACTCTGGATGAATATTTAATTTGAAACTAAAGTTTTGAATTGAAAAATTACTTCGTTCTGAAGATACAGTTTTCCAAACCGGTTTGTTTGATGTTGTTGTTGTCGGGCTTTGATTTTAATCGCATTATTTTTTTGGTACTTACGTTAAAGTATTTGTTGAATTTGTAAATGAATTCGTGCAGGATATTCCAAATTGTTTTCCATTAACATCACTAAAAACAATTTCGGAGAAAAGTAACGGTCGCTGTGCGCCTATTATCGACGTTGTCGATTGTTCAAGTAAACTTCCCAATGGTTTTATGGCATTCGTATCAATGTTTGTAAGCTCATTTTGTTGCGATGAATTTGGATGTAAATTTTCTTTTCCATTCAGTACCATAATGCCTACACGTGGGCTACGGTGGATGTTATGTCGTCGATGGCTGAAATTGAGAAAGGGAAAAAAACATGGTTGTTATAAAAGTAAACAATTTGCAAAAGTATTTCTTTTCAAGAAAAAACTATCGGCTGAGGAGACATCTACAAAATAAACTGCAAAAATGGTGCGGAAATTCGCATAAAATAGAGGGAAAAACTGATGAAGGATCATAGTTTGATAGTTTTGAAAGAAAAAAAAGATATATTAAACGATTCATTCGTTTAGGAACTCACAAACGATTCATGAAAATAAAATGGCTTCATCATTCGATTCATTTCGAGATTTTTTAGCGCCAAAATATATTTGAATAAATAAAACAACGGATTCTTATGTCGTCGTTCAGATGCGTCTCTAGTTCTTCAGATTTTTTCTCTTTTCAATCAAACTTTTTCCTCAGTTGTACAAATAAATGCTGCGGAGTTTCAATTTTGGTTTTTATTTCACCTACTTCCGTTTTCATGTTTTCAATTCTGTACTATCCCAATTTTTGTTCAATGTTTCCATGAATTTGCCTCAAATCTCAATTTTTTTTTCTACTTGCTTTTCTTCCATTGAATTTTAGCCCAAATCTATCTACAAAATTCTGTGTAAAGAGAATCAACGTATTGTGTAAGCCTTGAATGAGTGAGCCTAAAATGTGAATGCGTACACAAACACAATTGACATTATCGCTTGCAACGCACATCATCAACAACAAAAACAGCATTTCGAGAATGCTCTTTCTCTCTTTCTCGCTCTTTCGGTGACTCACAAGCACACACGTACACACACAAAACAAGCATCTCGAACTAAAATATTTTCTCTGTGTTATACGTTAGCCTCTCGTTTTATTTTTGTATTCTGTCGACAACATTTTTTTCTTTCTCTCTGGTTGTGTGTTATGCTGCTATTCTCTCTGTATCGTATGCACTTATTTCGGGGGTAGTTTTTGTGTGCTTACGCTGCATCCAAACAATGGTAACATTGTAAATGCATTCATTTTTATTTTCAATTCGGTTAGTCTCAGGTAGACAACGACGTAATATGAAAAAGGTATATACAGACACATTCAGTCATCGTGTAAAATGGAAATAGCAAATGAAGCTAAAATGAATTTTTCGGCTTATGTTTTGTGATTCAAATAACCAACTCGATGGATTTGGTTAAACGTTCTCCATCTTATTGCCTCTATTTCGTACTCGCTTTCTTCTCTCGCATTGTTTGTGCGATTTACGACATTAATGCATCCAGAACGTGAGGGAGGAAAACCAATTTCGTAAAACAAATTTAACATCGAATGAGCCTCGTTGAGTCGCGTAAATGTGTTGCAAAAATTCAAACCATTCTATTTTTGGAAAAAACATTGCGTTTCTCTCTTTTCCTACTCGGAAAATGTATTTTAAAATGCATCGTTTTTTTTCCACGCTGCTATTCGGCAGCTCGAACTGTGTGAACGAAGACTCGTCGTTTGGTGTGGGTTGCAGAGCAACTACAAGCACAACACAGCCAGCGCAGAGAATAATAAAAAATCTATTGTAACGTGTAGTTTGTCTTGAAATGAGAAAACAACATGAGGCAGCACAAGGTGTTTTTCTGCACTTTGTGTATACATTGCAGATATTGTTTGAAGCCATATAGCTCAGCATCACCCTTCTTATTTCTTTTCAATATTTTTTTCGCTTTCTTTCTTCTTTTTTTCGGGGGGATTTGGATAAATTCCCCGAAAACCGAATACGGCATCAATTTCTTCTACTGACAGCGATGCAGTTGATTTTGCTATCAGTCGAAAAAGAAATGAAAAAAAAAACACACACACTCATCCATATATATAAAAATGATATCGAGCCCGAGGATTCGAGCTATTTTTGCCTTGTTCAAGATCAGACAAGGAAAAAAGGGGAAAAACATAAGAGAATTGAGAGAATTGGATGGAAAATGGAACGAAATAGGAAAAATATGCAGTGAATTCGGTGCACGATTATCAAGCAATGACACATTACCCTCACATAATATTTTTTCGTTGTATATTTCCTTATAAAAACCGACCCTTTTTCCTGCCTGCTCTTTCTCCCTTTCTCTCTTTCTCTTTATTTCGCTGCTTCTTCAAAATTGTTACTCCACTTTTGTTACTGCTGACGCGGCTTTTACTCTCTGTAATCTGTATCTTTATTTCGCAAATGAATTCGTTAGGCGATTGCATGTACGCACTCACTCATTCTCGTTTGTACTATCCCATCGTCTAACTTTAACGCTCACGCTGTTGTGTTTGTGTATGTGGCGACATTGAGCAAAACACACCGTATAAGTTTTTCGTTTTGGCGAGAGCAAAATAAGAAGAAGAAAGAAGAATCATCGTCACGATGATATGAGCGAAGAGCGAAATAAAATCTAACGAATGGTTTTTAGCAAAATGCGCACCGCCATCAATAATTCAGCTTACAGAAAAGTTCATGGGATGAGAGATCAGTTTTATGTGTTGAAATAAAATTTTGCTGATTTTGTTTCCATTTGACAAAGGTTAGGATAACAGTAACAATTTCAAGCACGGAAAAATGTTCTCCCCTAATTTGTTCGTCGTCGTTCGACTCAGCCACTTTCTCTCACTCGCAGTCGTTGTGCTTCCTTTTTTTGGTGTGTGATGCTCTTGTTTACCGTGTGTATCATTTGGCTCTTGTTTTTGAATTGTGCACGCATGTTTATATAGTTAATTTATCGGTCCTACGTATAAATGGACACACTACTATTGCGTAGTGGAGTGGAATGAAAGAAGAAATAACAATCCCCACAAACTTTATCCACCACACTGTTACCCGTGTTACTTTTTTCTTTTTACTTTTCTTCTCTTCCGTGTTGCAATATTAAGTATGTGTCTATCAATGTCTCAAACGACTAAATCCCATCAACAATTTACCAAATATATACTTTTGGCCATCGTCATTGGCATCGGTGTATGCGTAGAAGTAATGAGAAGTGGCGAGATGGAAAATCAAACAACCTCCTCGGAATATGCTCATATATTGATAAAATATTTATAATTTTTGCCCATGAAATTTACGCACAACCGAAATGGTTTCCATAATGAATTTTATCTGGGCAAAATGAAAGCGGTGGTGGTGGTGGCAGCGTGCATTCTAGTAATATCGATAAATTAAATGCTGCGGGGATAAACAAGGGTGCACATATGATCCCTAACATGCGAATGTGATACTGATGAAATGAGACATACGCGCGCGCACACACACGAAGAGCAAACAGCAACATCAATAGCAACAAGATGTGAAACATCGAATAAAAATCGTCTATATCGATCCAAATATAAAAACAATGAAGTCCGGCCAGTTGTGGCTGTGTGTCGAAAAAATGAAATGAACGAGAGCAAAAGATGATAACATGGATTCCGAACCGAAAATGTAAATTGATGATCATTTACCAAAACGATATTAATATTAAACATATTAGACCAAATTGTAGATAGATGGCGTATAATATTGGATTGGGATGTGCATTGTGCATGTATTCATTTCATTTCACATATGTATGTGTGATACGAATGTGTACACTTCAGTTCAGCTTACACACGCTCTAATCAAAATCTCGCTCAAAACGTAAACAAAAGAAGGAAGTCATAATAAAGTAACCAGAAGACAGAAAGAAAGAAAAGGAACGGAGAAGAGAGAGAGCGAGAGAGAGAGAGAACATTCGTCGACGAAAACAAAGCGCAACAGCGTAAAAGAAATGGAATTCATGCTCATGACTCTCTCAGTTGGCCATTAATTTGAAAGTTCTGGTTTCTATTATTTTCTCTGTTTCTTTGGGCTTTCATGTGTTCTATTTACACGAGATCATGGTTTCTGATGGTTTGCTGCTCTGAACAAGCAAGAAGACAGTAATAAAAAAACAACATTCAATATTTTACTGTCTGGTCGAGTTTGTTTTTCCGAGGCGACGACGGCGATGGCGGTGGAGGCAAAAGTGATTTTGATTCAGAAAAAAAACACTGGCTTTGGAATATGTGTCGATTAGTTTTGGTAATTGGTCGAGTGATGCAGCGAAAAAAAAAACGATACGAATGAATAAAAAACACAAAACACCGACAAATTAAGAGAGAATCATTCTCGTTGAGATTTTCCAGAATTTTTTTCTCTGTTTTTTTCTTTCATTCGCTCTCCACCTTCGGGTTTTTAAGAATAAATAGAAACACTTTAAAGATGAATGCTCGGTGAATGCAAGAGGAGGCAGAAAAAAGTGTTCCATGATCAAAACATCAACACCGATTCGAAAACAACAACACAAAAAATAAATAGAAGACAGACTCGACATGCGCCGATTCCATTTTGAGTTGGCTCTTTCTCTCTGTTTTCACTTTTAATACGACTGGACGACAGTGCCTGTGGTTATGGATCTATGATCTTTCGTGTAATTGCTTAAAAACTGAGAGCGAGCAGCAACAGCAAAGAGAGACAGATTACAATATCGATTGCGATTAAACAATTGCCTTTCAACATTTTGACATGATTTAGTGCTCTGTTCTCGGTACTGTCTCTTTCTATTTGTGTGTATGCATGTATCATGGGAACAATTTCGCAATCTTTACCCATAAATTTATGTACATTTTGATTTCATCCCCCTCGGCCGTGTGGGCTTGTGTGTGTTGGCCTATGTATGTGGCCTATGTGTATGTACAGTTCGCATGTCGATTCGAGTAATACTTTTGAAATTGGAATAAATCCGATTCGTTTCGGACCATTGATTCATCACAATTTATTGTTTTCGCAAAAATGGATTTGTCGAAGCAGCTGCTCATATTAAATTCCGCTCTCGCTCTCTCTCGCTCTGCATTTGTGTTTGAATTGACTAAAATGTATTGCAACGAAATTTACTTTTCGACCACGCGCACAAATACACACAAAATGACTCTTTTATTAGCCAACCCCACAAAATGTCTCTATAAATCATGCAAATATCGGAAACAAATTAACATTTCCATTTCCACAATAATAAACAACCAAAACATTTGACACGAATTTGAATTCCAACACCGAAGATTAGTTCCGTAGAATCTAGGCAAATTTGGTTTTCGGGGATTGTTTTCTCTTTTTAATGGGAAAAAACATTGAAGAAATGGGATTTCTTTTTATCGTGTGCATGCAAAATATTTCTCTCTCTCTCTCTCTCTCTCTCTCTCTCTCTACACACACACAAACAATTTGATTGCGCATTCGATGCGATGTTGAGCCGATAAAGCCACATATATTTTGGATTGAGACCGATGCTCAATAGGCATTCGATAGATAGATAGATAGATAGAGAAGAGTGGATAAAAAAAGAAACATGAATTTCGGTGAGGGTGTCGAAGATGCTTACATCCCAAAATCCATGAGCACATCCGAATCACTTGAGCGTCAACGCCTAATATGACTTGCATTACACATACAAACGCACACATGTTTTCCTCTTGTGCCATACATCAAGCCAAAACGAATGCGCGCCCAACTGCATTTTTGGTGGCAACACAGCAGCGTACCATCCGAATCGGTCGTTTCGGTAGCATATTTGGTTGTGCCACTTCAATTTTCTAGTCTCTTCGATTGGAGTGCATGTGTTGCGCAGGCGCAAACTCAAACGAATTTCGGTAATTTTCAAATGGTAAATTATTTCTTGGAAAAATGATTTAGCCTAAGGAACAACAAAAACGAAAAAAAAAACAGAGGCCGGAATTCAAAAAGCTTGTCGTTTCGATTGGCTCAAAATGCTCGATGATAAAAAGACAGTTGAAAAAAAAATAAAAGAAGTCAACTAACAGTAAAGCATTTAAATCGACAGCAAGCGGATAGGCAAGACGATTTTGTCATGTGTTGAATGTTTCATTTTTGATTACCCGTTAATCTTTGCCACCGAATGCGATTGCTGATTTCGAGCAAGTGCTGAAACACAATCGAAATATTCCAAATCCAATGGGAGGAGGAGAGGGAAAGCCAAAGCAAAATCTACTCTAATTGTAATTTACTTGCAAATTTGCGAAGGGAAAAAAAACCGATAAACTTACATTTTCCCGTCTTGTGTCGTTCTGCGATAATTCACCCGTTCTAACAGCAGCTGATGTTGTGATGCGCACTTGATTGATGCAGCATCTCGTCTCCAAACTACCTAAATGAATATTCTCGTGGACGCCGAAATTGCAATTTGGACAAAGTAACGATCCCGTTTTTCCGTTCGTTTTTGTTTTGTTTTGTTTTTTGCTTTAATTATTTTGCGGTAACTTTTCAATACGGTCGAATTTTTTCGGGTGACATTCAACTACGTTGATGCAAAGTTTATGCGATCCGATCTGTCGAATCCAGTGAGCAAAAAAAACACCCGAATGGTACCGTTCAAATGCAAGAGATAGAAAGAGAAACTGGAAAAATGCTAGCGTTCAAATTACATTTGATGAAGCGCGATGCTGTTGCAGCATGGAAAAGTTTATTTTTAAAGTTTGTTTCCTTCTCTGTTGTTGTTATTGTCGTTGTCGTAGTTGCATTCACTTCGAAGAATCTCTCTCTCTCTCTCTCTCTCTCTTTCCGTATTTCTCTTTAAATAACCGCGTCTCTGCGACGCAAGAGAAAAAAAACTTATTCAAATGTTATGTCCCGATATTCGTTTTGTCTTGTTCTATTTCGCACGGTCTTTTAGACAAAATTCACAAACGACAAACAATTGATTTTGACTCAACACAAAAAATGAAAAGAAAAATGAAAAAAAAAATGAACGAAAAAAACCGCACAAATTCGATCACATTTGGTTTGATTCCAGTGTCCGTGTAATGGTGCTATTTTTTGGCGTTTGATGGCCAAAAAAAAAAATGCAAAATTTTCTCTTAACTCTAGTATCGATTTACTTCAGTCGCTTTTTTCGGTTATTTTGGTCAAATTATTCTAATTCTATTTGGTGTTGTCGAAACATAAAAACTAAACAAAAAAAAAAAATATGTATATTGAATCTAATAATGGACAAATAGAAAAATGAATGCGACTATTTTCAGTGTGATTTTCAGAACTAAACTAACTAAATGGTTCCAAGTGCATAGACTCTATATACAGAATATATTGAAATAAAACTGTTGTTGTACACAGACATGAAATGTGCGCTGCACCAATACAGTTGCACAAGTGTGTGCCGAGCGGCAACTGAAAAAAAGGAAACAGAGAGTGTGTACGGGAGAGTGAGAGAGAGTGAGAGAGAGTGAGAAAAGAATGCGGAATTAAGGCTTACTGTGTGTGACCGACGAAGCCGATGGGTATGAACAGCACACAGAGGGAGAGAGAGAGAGAGAAAGAGAGAAAGAGAGAAGGGGGAAGCGAGATGTAGTGTGCATACACCGAAAAGCATAGGCTACAATAGAAGAGACACACACAAGAAGAAAAAGAAGAAGAAAAATGTTTCACCGAGAAAAAAAATAAATCTTCTAATCGTTATCGGTTCGGTTGGGCACGTAGTGTATGAATGTTATGGTGTCGTTCGTCACTGTGCACTTTCGTTCGGTGGTGCGTACGCTTGTGTTCGATTTTCAACATTGGCTGTACGTTGCTTATGCGTGTGCATTTGATTTGTCTTGTTCTCTCTTCTCGAGAGGTCGGTGCTGAAGTCGGTTCATTTGTATGCGTTTTTGGCCCTTTTTTCTGTTCGTCAATGTTCTTTCTCCCCGTCTCACTCTCCTTCTCTCTTGATCACATTCAAACATACAGCAGTTTAATGCTCGAGCAGCCTACATTTCTATCTCTTTCCTATCACCAATCCATCCGAACATTGCTGATGGCTTGTCGTTGAAGCGCTCTCGCACCATACTCGCTGCTGTTGTTGCTTTTAGTCAAGAATTTATTATTATTATTATATAATGAAAAAGAACCCCTAAAAATGCGTCAATTTCTCTTTATGGATAGGCTCTTTTCTCTCTATCTTGGTATTCAGGCAAAACTGCATTCAGCCGTCGAACTGCATGGAAAATTGAAGGGATCTTAACATAAAAATTGAACAACCAAACCCATGCACACAAATTGAAAATGGTGAACATGAAACAACAAAACATAAAACCGTTGTGTGTGCCTGAACCTACCGATTGTCAAATGCGTTGCCTGCGCTCGCTCACTCGTTCGTTCGTTCGATTGCCTTCTCCGGTTTGTGGCACAACAAATAAATGTTGAGCAACGACAGACTTTTCATCATGCACAACATTTAATGGAACACCGTTCAATTATTCGAAATGCAACGATTTCAATTGAAATCGATTCCATCCAACTATAATTTCCATGTTCATTTTTCGTTGACATTGTTCAATTTCTCTCTATGTGTCTGCTTGTTGTTGTTGTTGTTGTGTTTTTTCTGCGTTGAAGTTCTTTGCAAACTAAACTCGAACGCATTTTTAAATAGCAATTAAGGCAAGTTGAATAGCAGATGAGCTCGTTTGTTTTTTTTTCTCTGTTCATTTGTTCAAAAGATAAAAACTTATAGAAAAAGAACACACACTTCATGTTTCATAAACTGAATGTCTCAAATTAAAATTTCCCGTCTCTCATTCAGAATATATTGCTCTCGATGAAATGCAATATTCAACATCCTTCGATCTGTTGTGTTGTGCTGTGCGTCTCTCATCCGATATGATGATTGTGTTACAAAAACGCGAATAACCGAATTTCAGTATTCTTTTTCACTACCTGCATACAACACAGTGAATCGAGTAGTGCAAAGCATATTCCACTCACTCTCTTGTCTATCTCACTTTCTATCGCCCTCTCGCACTCTCTCTCTCTCTCTCTTTCGTTCAAGCGAAGCGCTGTTCGATTAACGATGCTCGTATAACTCAGCTCAATCGCATCATCGCATGCAGACGTTATTGAGTAAGATCATGAACACAACAACCGATGGCTTACTCATTTACTATATATGAACAAAATCATTAAAAATGATTAGGCAAACAGGGCCACAAGCAAGTTGATGCACGCTTTGCATTGTGTGTTTCGTCGTATGTTCACATTAAGGCGACGGTACCGATTGCATTCAATACATTAGATTAGTTGGAATGCATGTGCAATGTTCTCGGATATATGGATAAAACCGTTTCGTTTTGGGCTCTTTAAATATGTCGTGCTACATGGCTGCCAATGAGTAGTGTGGCATAAAAATTTAGGCTTTTTCGGGATAAAAATAAGAAATGTTCGGGGCCCGGCAGTGGGTGAATCAACGCTATTTAGTTGAGGGTGTGCAATGCACGCATACACGCATACACACAGGCAAATGCACACGCACACATACCCATCGACACATAGAAACCATGGCACAATATGCGATCGATTCGAAATGTGTCTTGTTCTAATCCGACAATCAAACTATTGTATGTTCCATATTATTGATCAAATCCAATAACAACAATTGCAAATTCGTCAATACTTCTGCACACACATGCAGGCACGAGAAAAAAAAGAAACCAGCCGGTCGCTTTCTATCAACTTTATCCGTCTGAAGTGCTAAATATTTAATTTAATAAAACGCACGCGCTATCACAAAAACACCCGTCGCTAAATTGCAAACACAAAGCCGACCCAAGTATGGTGAATTTTAAAGGGAATGAAAGGAAGCGAGAAAAATAAAATCACTGAAGAATTCATAGAAGATTTTTTTTCTTCTTCATGATGATGATTGTCGGTCCATTGTTGGTAGCCAATCAAAATGAATACTACTGATGATGACTCTCAAAAGAAACATAATCGTAGAGTTTTTTGTAATTCATGTAAAGGCGTTTTTATTTCTCATCCTTCAAAGCAACAACCAAACATTTTTTGGCCACTTATGAAGAAAGGACGAGAGAGAGAGAGAGAGAGAGATCTTCTTGGCTTGAGTGTGTTGTTCAAGTGGAATGCTTTGCAGACGAAGAAGTAAACGCTCACACAAATTGGACGCAGATGTTTTTATCGGTTTATTCTATTTTTAAATGTCTTGTGAAATGAATTTTTTTTTGTAAAGGATAGCAACACTCTTGACCTGCTTTTACTACACCGGATCTGGCTAGTGCATCAAAGTCTCATGAATATATGTTCTCTCTCTCTCTCTTCTTCTTCTTCTTCTTCTCTGATATGACTGCACAATAAAAGCGGAAGAAACGCCAACAATAACAATAACAAACCGAAATCAGAGGAGCGAAATTGCATTTTTCTTGAGTATGAAATAGGGTGGCGATAGGCGCCGCAAATATTATGCGGTTTTCTCCCTATAATTACTTTTATCTCCTATTTACCGAAACATTTTTTTTATCTTGATGAATAAAGTATTCATCAGTGTCGGTAATAATTTTTGAGAGTTATATGATTTTTTATGTTTGTGTCAGTTTCAAACGACATTTGACGTAGATAATTTGTCGAAGAATTTTCTTTTCTACTCTTAACAACAACAACGAAGAAACAAAATGTGCTAAAAATGTACTGAAATTAAGTTTCGACGAAAATCCCTTAGATCATCATTTTTGATAAGTACACTTAAATTTTGTTCGTTAAAAAAAAATTCTTGCTGTAAATCCCGCCCGAAATATATGCACAGGCACAGAAGAGAGGGAGATAGAGAAAGCCAGAGAGAGAATAAATTCATCGTTGCAAAATGCAGAATGTTTTTTGAAGCATTTATTCTTGTGCTGCTGCAATTGAATTACAAATATGAATATGAGAAATGACAAAACCGCACATTGCCAAGATCTATTCCTAAGCATAGCTGCTTGGCCATGGTGAAAGTGGATTTGTGTGCCATTCGTTTCATTTTTCTTGCTTGTCTATTCTTGCTATAATTTTCAGCACAAGCAATGGGTGTATGATGATGCCCATTGTGTTGATGCATCTTTCATCCATCACTTTGACATATATTTCGACGAGCTAAGACCATGCTAATGCCATACAATGAGTTCGTATTTATCCGAATACCAAACATAGTACACAGCGCACACAGTAAGGAGAGTGAGTAAGGCAGGCATAAAGGGAAAACGGAATCTCAAAATCTCGAGAAAAAAAGGCATAAAATTCAATGCGCGCACATCAATACATTTCAGAGCTATTTTCCAGGAATTTCACCAAATACACAGAGAAAAAGCGAGCGAGCAAATAAGAGATATGGAGAAACAATCAGCCCTGGCAAACAATGAACAAAAATTTGAGCGTACGAAAGAGAGAAGTTTGAAGCAAAGAAAATGTGGCAGAGAGAACGAGATGAAAACAACGAAAAGACCTGAAACAATGACCAACAACAGGAAAATAAGGTAAAAAGGAGATTGAGTGAAGAAAATCAAGAACAACCGCACGAAGGACCAAACTAAAATGTATCGATGAAGAATAACTAAATACAAATGCTATTGATGAATTGCAACAAAAGCCGCACAACGAAACATCAACGATTTTTCATCTATTCTCATTCGCCCTTTCTCCGTCTCTCCCGTGCCCTGAACACACACTCTCTCTCTCTCTCTCTCTCTCTCTCTCTCTCTTCCTTACTCTTCGCACATTGTTTGGATGCACCTTTGCCTTAATCCTTGTACCGGTTGTCAGGCATCCACACTTTGCAAATTAAACACAAACAAGTTAATGAAATGTGAAAATGTGAAATATGATGGTCAACGAAGTAATTCAATCGCATCAACAGTTCCTGTAGATGGATTCGGTATGTGTTTGTTTGTGTGCATATCGATCCATTCGTAGATTTCATATTATGATCAGCATTTGCTGCTTTACTTGTTCCATCGAACCAACTGAAAATATTCCATGCACATTCTTCTCCCAGCGGCACTGTAATTGCTACAGCACAATCAAATTCTCTTTAACAAACGAAAATTCCCTTCTCTTGAATCAGATTTTATCTTCGTTTTTTTTGCCACTTAAATTATGACAGAGCTGAAATATTCCAGCCAGATGAATGGCATTGAAGCACAAAGCATTTTCATTATTCCTATGGAAAATGGTTGAAATGAAAAGTCACAGTTGCATCATGACTTATGTCATCAAAATCTGTTCTTTTTTTAATTCATTAAAAAACAAATGGTATGCATATTGTTGGCATGTATTCAAAGCGGTTTTGTACGTAATAAAAAATGAAAATCAATTCAAAAACCTTATCAAAAAAAAACTTAACAACAACCTTTCAATCATACGGTGCAAACTATTAACGATAAATTGAAATATTAAATATGGGTCCAAAAATGAAGTAAACAGAAATGAGAGTTTTGAGATGTGTTGTTGTACGTGAATATGTGTTGTGAGTATGTGTGTGTGGGTGTTCCATGCTCTGCTCTGTTTCAGCATATTCGAATCGTATTTTTGCCCATAACAACAATCATCCCTTCATCTTGGATTTCCTTCAGTGCATCCTCGAACTGTTCACGTGTGATTAGCTGCAAAATAAGAGGAAAACGATGATGAGAAAAACAAATGGAATATAAAAAACAAGACCGCAGAGCTTCGCTTCGCTCCGCTCTGCGTTCTTGAGTTTTTAGTTACTTAATCTATTTTGTTGTGAAACAACAAAATAGATTAAGTAACTAAAAACTCAAGAACGCAGAGCGGAGCGAAGCGAAGCTCTGCGGTCTTGTTTTTAGTTACTTAATCTATTTTGTTGTTTCACAACAAACTATTTTTTGGCGCACTACATGAAATCTATTTCATCAAAGTAACTTTGAACTTTGAAGTAATATATTTATTTGCAAAATGAATGACAAGACCTTGGTTTAATATCTTTTTTGAAATAAACTGCCTTTGGTTTAAATTAATTAAATAATAATATGAGCATAAAATTCAAATTCACCATAATTTGTTTCAGCACCCAAAAAGTATCTAGGAAAAAAAAGCAGATTAGTAGCTCTACATTTCATGTAGTGCTAAAAATACAGCATTCATGAGAAATCATAAAATAGCCAAAACACAATCGAGATTCGATATGATGAAAAGACAATTCCGGACAATTCGAATGGTTTGCACAGCCATAAAATGTTTTAACAGCAAAATCAAAGGCCATCACAATGATAACTACGGCGAAGAAGAAGAAGAAAAAATCAGAGAGAGACAAAGAAAAAGGGAAAACCGACGATTTAACGATCACTGGGTCAGTTCTTATTTTTACTACATTCGTTTTTTTGTGTTTGTGTGTGTGTGTGTGCGCTTTGTTTTACCTCAGTTTTATCTACCTGGATGCCAAACGAGAAATAGAAGCAGCCAAAAGGAAAATATTTCGTTCTCCACACACACACACACACACACACACACACCGCACTCAGATATTGGAGCAAATCAACCAAACATGGAAAATTGCTTCGTGCACAAAGCCATGCTCGAATGGAATTATATGTGCATAAACAGGCTTAT
>NW_022601438.1:7235668-7267915 GCF_009176505.1 Sitodiplosis mosellana
TGCGAACGATTGTGTACCATGGAGAAGCAATGGTTGGTGTTACAATTCGAGCAAATGGTTGGCTCATGTATACGGCCACGGTCAATTTCAACCGTAGTTGTGAACGAACAAACGATACACTTGAAGAATGCTTCGCGCATTTCGGGAATAATATTCGACGAACGAATGACCATACCGCTGACTGTGATCAATTGATCGATATCATCTGGATTCAATGCGCGCATATTACGTGTTTTGTCCGCATTGAATGGCCGCACTTGAATCTGATGCTCTAAAATCGCGGCCGGATAACGTTCAAAGAACATTTCATTGACGGCCATATCAAATGTTGGAATCACTTCTTGTGGATAGCAAATCAACTGGCGATACAACATTTCGTCGAACGTTTGCAAGTGTTTACAGTTGATATTCAGGTATGGCTCTTCCAATGAATGAATTTCCTCCAATTTTTGCATATAGAACGGCTCGCTCAAATTGATATTTTCCGACATTTCGTCTTGAGCCACATCCATATCGATGTAACGAAGCAAAAATTGAGTGAATTTCTTCTTGCATTCGCTGACCACCACATTTGTACCCCAGATGACAAGCTGTGGAGCCGTTTCACTGATCGGAGCCGAATCGGAACGACCTTCAGCAATTGGCTCGAGCTGGAGAATGGAAAATACGTGTAAATTGAATCAAATGAAACTAGACGTAATTTTTGCATGAATTTCTGTGTGGCCACCCGAGAAAATCTCTCATTTCGATGCAAACGATAAACCACTTAAAAAATCAAATGAAAATCAAAACTACTTACATTGTCCGAACCAAGGTTAACCTGTCGAATGCGTCGATCGGTGCGAATATCCGGCCGAGAACGAATTGGCGTACCACGAACGCCAGACCGTGGCGTACGAATTGAGCCCATTGAACTTGGTGTGCCATAGTTCAGCGGTGAGCTTAAATCAATGTCTGCCATACGAACACTTGTGTTGCCCGGACTGGTTGATGGAATGATTGGCGACGTTGGTACATCTGAATTGGCCACGCGAACACTTGCGCCACCATCAACACTACCACGTACATTTCCACCAATACGCATCGGCGTTTCAGATTCTTGTTGCAAAATTGCTGTTAATCAATCGATTGATTTTTATTAGGCAAAATGGTAAGTGCGCATTCATAAAATATGAATTAAATTTCACGAATCAAACTTACGGTTCCGACTTGGTGTTCGCATTTGTTGTTGCGATGGCGTTTGTTGCGAACCCGATCGTGTTCGGCGCGATGGTGTTATTGGTTCTCTGCCTGGTGTTTGCGAACCAGAACTCTCATTCCGAGCCCGTTTCGATGGTGTACCATTTTCATTTGGTGTCGACATTCTTTTCAATTCGTTTTTTTTTCAATTCACAAAAATTCAACAAACAAAACTCACGATTCAAACGAAATAAATTTCAATAAAAAAAAACAGGAGATTATTCTACGTGATTCCGCTAACGATATAGACAACAGATAGATGCGGTGTGCAAAGCAATATTTGGCGCGAAAAATAACTGTCAGTTGAATGCTTCGTGTGGAACAGATGACATTGAATAATGTCGATAAGGCAGTTGCTGCAGCACTGTTTTTCTTTCATTCGTAGGTACGGTGGATTTGGTTTTATTTGGATTCATTTCACTTTTTAATTTTATTGAAATTTTTATTATCAATTTTTGAAATCAAAAAAAAATATTAATCTATCTATCAAAGATATTTCTTGCGTTCAACAACAACAAAAAAAACTTTCAATCTCTGTCGCTCGTTCAAACCATTCGTATTCATTGTTCCATGTGCTGAATAGCATGCGACTGACAGCGACCAAGTATGCAGCCATGTGAAACAGCAGTTTACGGTGGTTGTCAAACAAAAGCGATTTGACATATAACCATCAGTTGTGGTGTTGTTTCACACAAATTTCGAATATTGAACCGAATGCTATGGCTTCGGATCAAGTGAAAATCGCCAAAATTGGCGAAAAAATTGCATCAACAAACACATCAAAAACTGTACAAGTGTTTCAAAATGAATTTTTCTACGACAAAAGCAGTTACAAGTTGTTGATTGAAATTGATATGAAAAAAGTAATCAAAGGTAATGTACTGATGATTTGCGCATCATATCGAATGGTAAACAATAACAGTTATTTTGTTCTATCCAAATTTCCCATCCAGATATGAATGCTGTAGCAGCATTCAAGCTACGGGAATACAGTGATGGAACGGTGGAAACGTTGTGGCTGGTTTTCGAACCGAAATTGATGGAATTTCGCAATCGTCCGAGCAAATATTTGCGCGCAACAAAATGCTTGGTCGAACAGTTTTTCGTGATTGAACAGGAGAATTTGTTTGTTGACAGTGATGAAATTGTTATTGAAGATGAAGCAATCGTTGAAGCCGAATCGGCAGCAAATGAAAATGACGATGATTTAATGGATTTTGAGGATGATGATGCAAGTGATGATTCGGATGAGATGCCCGTTAAAATCATCGATGATTTGTATCAACAGCTACGAGAAGGACACCGTGAAACCGGCCCGGTGCACAATTACACCGAAGAATACATTCAACACATCGAATTGCGTCCCACACTGACACACTATCAGATCGATGGCGTCAAATGGATGCTGAACCGTGAACGAATCATCGATAATTTTCCCACTGAATTCAAAGAAGTCATCCGACGATGGCCTGATCTCAACACAAACACTAAGTTTTTCTACAACGAACGCACCATCATTCTTTTGGTTGACAAAAATGATGATGTTCCCATTCCAAGCGGTGGCATATTGGCCGATGCAATGGGTTTGGGCAAAACCGTCGAAATGCTCGATCTGATCCTATTGAATCCACGACCAGCCATTGAATGCGCACATAATAAACAATTCATTGATTTAACCCAATATGAATTTGATAATGATGATTCAGACTTTTTACGATGTTTATGCACCAAGAAAAATCTCACCGATACCGTTCGATGTACACGTTGTTGCATGTTACAGCATCGCAGCTGCGTGTCTCAACGCGACAAACCGACAACACCCGATACTCAATACATTTGCCCGACATGCTGGCAAAAAGAAGAACCACTTACAGCCAAAACCACATTCATTGTCTCGCCTCCATCGATCAAATTGCAATGGAGAGACGAAGTCATTAAACACATCAGTGATGATAATTTCAAAGTGAGTGTTTATTTAATGTTTCGCATTCGTTTAAGAAAATAAATACATTTATTCGTTCGTCTTGTCAGCGATAGTTTTTTTCTTTCAATGTTCACTGATAAAAACACTCTCATATTGATTAAAAGATTATTTTTAAGTCCAATTGAGTTGATTTTTCATTGAACAAATTGTTTGTGATTCAGAATGTTTATGGTTTGAAATGTTTGGATGAAAATGGAAAAAAAAAATCGTTGAATGTTTACGAAGAAATTCAAGCGCAAAATTAACGGTACATCGATTTTAAGTCGCCATTCCACGAAATGTTGTTTATTATTTACATTTGTACGATCAACGCATTTTTGTAGTGTTCAGATTCGAATTATTTTGATGTTTATTTTCTTGGTTTTGATGAAAATATAATTTTTGTCTCAAAAATTGCTCCAAATGTAAGATAATATCTGATTGTTCATAAGTTTATGATTATTATTTTAAAAATCAATTTTTTTCTGCAAAGTTTTTTGTTCGTTAATTTACTTTCGTTTCTCCTTCGCTTAGGTTCTTGTTTACGATGGTTTGAAAAATTCATCATGGATAAGTCCAATGGAATTGGCCTCGTATGACATCATTCTAACCGATTATGCAACGCTTCAAAGTGAATTCTACTATTCGAATCATAATCCATCGTCGCGTACACTGCGTCGTCCGGCTCGTTATTTGAGCGTGCGAACGCCGTTATTATTTGTGAATTGGTGGCGTGTATGTTTGGACGAAGCGCAAATGGTTAGTTCTGTGATAACAAAGCCGGCCCGTTTGGTGGCCCAATTATCGGCTGTGCATCGTTGGGGTGTAACCGGAACGCCAATCCAAAAGTCAATCGATGATTTGTACGGTTTGATTTGTTTCCTTGGCTGTTCACCATACGATGAGCGTGAAAAATGGAATGAGCTAACGAACGAGTTCATTCACTATGCGAACATTAAGCCAATTGTTTCGGTGCTACGGAAAATTATGTGGCGAACATGTAAATCGAAAGAGATTATGGACCAGGTCAATATTCCAGAACAAACCGAACTCGTGCATCACATTCATATGTCTGATCTGGAAAATTACTACTACAGCAAAGAGCACGCGAAATGTTCACAAAATTTCCGTGCAAACAGTATGAAAATTGGTGCAAAACAAAAACTCGCCACACTCAATCCGCACATGCTGAAACTCGTATTGGAACCGTTGCGAAAACTTCGTCAGGATTGTTCGGTGCCCAGTATTTTCGAACGAAATTTGAATCAAAACAAGAAAAATCTGAAACCCGACGAACTTCTCAAACATTTAATGAACAAAAATGAAATCGAAGCTAAGTCGGAGCTACGCACAATTGCATGGTCTCTCAACGGTGCGGCTGCATTGCACCTGATTAAAGGAGAAAATGCCGAAGCGATAAAATTGTATCGAACAGTGTTGAAATGGGCCAAAGATTACAGTGATAAAATTAGTGTTGACACTCTACTTCAAATCCATGCCATTCACAATCTTCTGGATGTTGATGCATCGATCGATGACAATGAGACAGCAGCTTTTCACGAGGATTTGAACCGATTGGAAGCTAAGTACCTGGAAAAATATGTGACATTGGTCAAAAATATTCATTTGGACCAAACGAAATGGGAAGAACGAATTAAAACAATTCATTCCAAATTGGTGTCCAATGAGTATCAATGGTGGTTAAATGCACTGAAAAATGAACCACATGATTCGAATCAACTGTTGCGACGGATTATTGATGAGATCAAAGTGTCATACGGAAAGAAGAACGACGTTCCAAGCGCATTATCGGATGTTATGCTGCAGTGAGTGTAATTTTGTTTTTGAACAAAAAAAAAATCAGATGATATTTCACACTTTGAAGACATGATAGTCTTTGTTATTATTATAATATCAATTATGTAATGATGTCATCGATTCTCCATATCTCGTGTCTTCATATCCATGTATATTTTTTTCCGTTGTGATTAATAGGTTCCAAACGATGGACGGTTTGATTTTTGTATTAACACTCTGGATGGATCGTGTGATAGAAGAGCGTAAAAATGTTCAAAAAATCTTCGGGAATTTACGATTTTACATCAATAATTTCAAACCAATCACACAAATCGATCCGCAGCATCGCGGCAAAGTGCTCAAATTTCTGAATCAAGCGTATGAATGCCATCTGAAAAACAAGAACAAACAAGAAGAGGTACAAATTCAGAATGTAACGATATCAAATTTAATTTTGATAGTCATTAGTCGGAAAAGAATGCATCAATAATTGAACATAGTATAGAATAGATGTGAAGGGTACTCATACAGACAGAGTTTGCCTAATTTCAGGAGGAAGAACAAGGCCCACGAAGAAAGAAGAAGAAGAAGGAATCGTGTGAAATGTGCTTGGCCAAAGAGCAGCTAAAAGCTTATGAAAGCGTCATCGTTGACCACATTTCAAATGTAAAAATGATCGAACTTGAAAACGATGTTCGCAAAGATGTGTATTCGTACAAAATTCCATACCAAGAAGCCGTTCTCAAAAGTAAGTGAAGCATTCACACAATTTCAATGGGGCGGTAATTAAAAATTGATGCCAATCTCTGATTCCCTGAACAGTTATTCTCAGTCACATAAGAAACATTGATATTGAATTTAAAGAAGATGGAAAAACGTTGTTGCACTTACTGGAAGCATATCGAAACGAAAGCAAGGTATGCAATGGTATTTCATGAAATCAAAAGAGTCAAACCAAAAATCACAGCAGCCAAAGTGTGTGTGTGTGTGATGTTTTGATGGTGAAAATGTGTGTATTTTTTCTATCTCTGTCTCTGTCTATGTCTCTGTCTCTCTCTCTCTTTCTCTTTCTACAGGATTGGAGTCGATTGTGGGTCGAGGTGAACTATACGGTATCGGCGTATGACGAATTGAAAATGTGTAAGTCACGTACACAAGCCGTCGATCCGATCGAATTGGAAGACGAATCTGTAATGGATTCAAATTTGATTATTTCCAAGTACGAGGTAGGCATCTAAAATGAACACACATACACACCGTTCATTTGCATATTTGTATACCGATGAATGAATTTTGCTTGAATATTTTGACGTGTGATTCTCACGTTGCATTCATCGCCTATTGAAAAATACATGTGAATTTAACCATAATATCCACTTGATTTACCACCCTCGCGTGTGCACACAATCACGTAGGTTGACGAAAATATGATGGATTTGAAAGGCCAATTGCAACAAGCTGAATTGGACTTCGTTCGAAAACTGGGCCAATTAAAGTATTTGAATCATTTGAAAAAGAACCAAACGGTCGAAGAGTGTCCAATTTGTGATACGCGTCCGGAGACCAAGGTTTGTGCGCCTCCAAAATTATTCATTCCGATGAAGTAAAAATTAAATTAACCGTCTGCTTGAAAATTGATTTTCATTGTGCTGCTGCTGCTGCTTCAACGGTGATATTCGGTGGTGTATGCTGTTATGGATTTGATTATTATTATCAGTACGTTGTTCTTGAGTGCGGCCACCACGTGTGTATGAAATGCTTTTTGAATTGGAAACGATCGATGCCCAAAGGTAATCCGACATTTAGATGCCACATCTGTCGTCATACACAAAACAAACACAAGTACGTATCCGTCGGAATATTAATGCATATTATTTTTCGGGTAATTTATTAAACGCTTCTTTTGGGCGCTCCCCTCTAAAAATTTACGAACCGCTTCTCCGCCTCTTCCTTTGTCTCCCCCTTCTCATGCTACCCCACACCATTTTACGCACACAGAGTGTTTTACGTGACATTGCAAACTGAGCTGCAGCTCACTGATTCATCGTCAAAAATTGAAACGATTGTTCAGCACATTGCCAAGCTAAAGAAGGACGATCCAACGGTGAAAATCGTCATATTCTCACAATGGTCGTACATCTTGAATGTTTTGGAAGACGCACTCGTTCAAACGAATATTTCATTCCGAAGTCGCCTCGAGAAATTTTACCAGACCATCAAAGAGTTCAAAGTATGTATTTTTGTCTTGCATGAAAATTGAAACTTATTTTTAGTCTGTGTTGAAAAATGTTTGCCGGCAACAACAACAACAACAACAACAACAAAAACACTAAATTGGCTTAAATTACATGAAATCATCCTGCAGGATCCAGATATGGATGTCACCTGTTTGCTTCTTCCATTGAGCTATGGCTCCAAAGGGTTGAATCTCATCGAAGCGACGCACGTATTTTTCATTGAGCCGATTTTGGACACGGGCGAAGAACTACAGGCAATCGGTCGTATTCATCGTATGGGCCAAACAAAGTATGTATCCGTTTCTTTTCTCTCCCTTTGTCTTGTCGTGCCTGTTGTAACGATCGTTTAACATTTCAATTACGCTACACACACACACACAACAATATTTTTTTGTTTCTCTTCCCAAGTTCATTATTGTAATACTGTTTGCATTTTTTTCTCTCCCTTTCTCTCTTTCTCTCTGTGTCTCGCATTATTATTATTCAATTTCTAGAAAGACATACGTTCATCGATTCATCGTGCTCAATACAATTGAAGAAACCATCCGAACCACCATATCAAATGATGCGACGGGATTTTGGTCGTCACGAAAATGTACTGTCGAAAATTTGATGGAATTATTCACAGCGACGGATTTAAGCATGGATGATAGCTAAAATGGAATAACCGCTAGCTATTACTTCAACATTTTCGGTTGTAATATCTTTTTTTTCTTTTTCTCTCGTCGAATGTCGAAATTTGATTTATTTGTATCATCCAACCGTCTCTCTTCCTTTTATCTTTACCATCTTTATCTCTATCGCTTTCGGAAAACACCGAAATCACCGTATTAAAATATATCATAATAATTCTGGCCGCAGGGTTAAGAGGAAAAGTGAACAGTATACGTTCGAAGTCACTTTCTTTCTTTTCTTTTGTCTCCAGCATACTATGCTCGTTTTGTAAACAAACTGTACACCAGAATGAGAGTGAGAGAGAGAGAGAGAGAGAGAGAGAGAGAGAGAAAGAGAAAGAAGAAAAAAATGTTCAAATGACGGAAATAAAGCAAAGAATGCGAAAAATTTGTAACACAAATGTTGAACTGTGTGTATTTATTGATTTAGACCTAGTTGTTTGTGTATTGTGTATACATTTGTCTTTAGAGTTGGAGGCATTAATGTGGAAAACGATTTTCCTGTTAATTTATCCAACACCATCCGACTTGTTGGCTGGGGAGTGTGATGAAAAGAGAAGTTGCACGCTTTTCAGTAAAACCGTGACGATACGTGGGCGCGCGTACGGTACTGTCTGTCTAATATAAACGGGCTACAAACTGACCGCATGCGGCAAGCACACAATATGCACAATTCATTAATATCAATGAAATATGTAAGTATGACGGAAAATTGGGTAAAATAAGTCAATAAAAAATTCTAAATGGACGCTTATCCAATAATGCGGATGTTATAAAAACGCAAAACAAAAACTAAAACAAAAAGTAAACAAATCAAAAATTGGGTAATTTAATTATGACTTTTTTTTTATTTGGGCGCGTGTTCAACGTCAACGTTTGTTATCGCGTAAATTTGTGAACGTTATCATCGATGTGGCTTAACACACAATTGCCACACTAATGATTCTTCCCCTGCGACTGGCAAAAAAACAGCGTCCATTTTTCGCCTTAATCAACACATCACAGCCACAATGAATCACAAGAACAATAGAAATCCAAACAAACGCACCAACGAATATGAACTGTTCAATGTTTTCTCATTTCGGTGTTTCGTCATTTTTTCCGTCGTTTTCTCGCGCATAAATTTTCGGTGAATCGATTTCGTGGCATGTTACATGTATGCGTGTGCCGTTATTATTTGTTCCTAGTCACACGAATTCTTTCCCATTTTATCTGACCCGAAGTGAAAGTAACAAATTGATTTCTTTGCATTGTTTTTCCGGCAATTGGCTCAGTATGCTTCGCAAGAGGTGCGAGAGAGATGAGAAAGCGAACCAGATGGGTGGGTGGAGGTGGTGGTACGTGGTAGTGGTTGTACTGATGATGATGGAAGTGAGAGGTAAGTGAATAATGGTGAGAAGAAAACAAACGAAAGAGCCCATTTTCAATTGATGGCGTGAGTGAGTAAGAAAAATGAAGGAATTTCCATTCAATCTCGGCAACACAGTTATTATTTCTTTTCAGCTTCTCTTATTTATTCATTCACATTCTTTGCGTATACATGTGTCAATTTTGAATTGACTAAGCAATTTAGGTTGCATATCGATTTCATTTTATTGGTATGACGGAGAGGCTTCCATCCTCTGTGGTCATTTTAAAAAAAATGATTTTTACGAGATTTTTTTGCCAACCATACCGTTTGGTTCATTGCCGCTTTGTATGAATTCATATGCATGGTTATTGCCTCTATCTCCGTTTCCGTATTATTTATTTCAAGATAATTTATCGCGAAGGGAATTCGTGATTGACTGCAAAGTGTCAGTGGATCATTTATGATTGTCTCATTATTTGTAGTTACTTGAAAAAATCACATTTTATTAAACTGTCTATTGACGTCATGTCATAAGCCTGTTAAAAACTCTGAAATATTCCCATTTTTTATGTCTTAAGGATATCAAATATAGAAAGCTACTTCTAAATGATGGCTGACCAATGTAATTTGAAACACGGGATGCACGAGAACTTACATCACTTTGAAAGGATGAATTTAACAAAATCCACAATTTCCGAACCAGTTGAATACACATTTTTGTAATGCAGTTGTATTGTTTTTGAATGATGAATAAATGAAAAATTCAAATCAACAAAATTATTATGCTAAAAATCAACACTGCCTCTATATAGAACACATGTGTGTCTATTCGAATGATAAACTTTTTCCGTTTTAAAATTTTTAGCTTACAAAGTCATAAGCTTTCAAAATGCACTAGACGCATTTGGACGACTTTGTAGAGTAGCCAAATATTTCCCAACAAATCTGCAAATATGACGAAGCGATTTCATTTCCTTTTTTCAAATATATCAATGCTGGCTGATTGGACATTGGAACCATGAGTTTTGCGAATGTGTTACTCTGTTGGCTGTTCCAATGACTCGCATGTTTAACTGGTAACACAACACTTACCTTTGTAGGATTAACAAATAGGAACCAAGTAGTTTACCAAGTTTTACCAAATCAAGCCGAATTCATGTTGAAATACTATTTTAGAGATAGTCATTGGTTAATATAAATCAAAAACTATTTCATGTAAATTGAGAGCTTAGAGTGTGTCAGGAAGCCACCGAGTTATGTAAAGTGAGTGATCGCTTAAAACCAAAACTATCGTTATTATCCAAACGAATATGCGAGTCATATATAATGTGTACTAAAACGTTCACTAATTATACTTTTCCACCGTGGACTTTCTTTCGCGTCATCGTCGTCGTTTTCACCGTTTTCTCGCGCATAAAATTTCGATGAATCGATTTCGTGGCATATTAAATGTATGCGTGTGCCATTATTAGTTGTTCCTAGTCGCACGAATTGTTTCCCATTTTATCTGACCCGAAATGAAAATAACAAATTGATTTCTTTGCATTGTTTTTCCGGCAATTGGCTCAGTATGCTTGACATGGGGGAGGAGGGCGTGATGTGAGAGCAAACCAGATAGGTTAATAAATGATGGTATTGCTATTGCTGCTGATGATGATGAAGGTGAGAGTTAAGTGAAAAACGGTGAGATGAGAACAAGCGAAAGAGAGCGGCAACGCTTTTAATGTTTATGATGATGAAATTTATAGCGCCCCCAAGTCAGATATAACGATAGAAGAGCCAGAACAAGAGAACAATTCTGGTGCTGGCATGCCGAGTGTAAAAAATCACGCAAGAATTCTAATTTAAGAACGGTGTGTGCGTGCACGCGAGCGAGCTACAAAGGCGAATGAACAGTGTAAGCTCAATGTTTGCGGTTTGATGTCGAAGTAGATTGTTTTTTTGGGTGTTGTGAGTATGGTATTGTTTTTTTCGTTTTCAGTCGTGTGGCGGTTGTCGTTGTTGTTCAGGTTCGATGCGCGTAATTTTTTCCGCACCATTTTGACCAATTA
Source organism: Sitodiplosis mosellana (assembly GCF_009176505.1). Taxonomy (NCBI): domain Eukaryota; kingdom Metazoa; phylum Arthropoda; class Insecta; order Diptera; family Cecidomyiidae; genus Sitodiplosis; species Sitodiplosis mosellana. The sequence goes on from NW_022601438.1 coordinate 7,246,981, forward strand.
CCTGGAAAGAAAAGAACCACATTTTCTGCTCGACGTTCTTATTAATGTTGGTGCGAACGTTTTTGTATAGTGTCAAATCTATTTTTTTTCGCAGCAAAGATACGTATCAGAACAAACTAAACTGACATACAACCGATATTACTAAACATGGGTTCGAAACGCATATACACACATAATCTAAAAACCATCAGGCCGTACGCACGCAAAATATTGAGTGTATAAACACACGCAGACCGGCCTGGTTGACTGACTGATACGCATAAAGAAGTAGTACATCGACACTTCGTTCGATACACGAATTGAACGGCAGAAATTTTTGGCGCCCCGTAAGAACAGCAACAATAACGAAACAAAAATGACTAAAAACCAGATGGTGAAAATTTATGTGAATATTTATGATTAATGTTAATGCATTGAAGAAATATGCTTTCTAATGTATTATGGATGTATAAACACGTTCGATTGGTATGGGAGAGAGGAAGGAGGCGGCGCAGAAAGGGGAGCATATTCATCGTATGGTCTTCTTTTTTCCGTCTTTTCGTTATCAATTCCCGTTAGCCGACACTTTGCGCTCATTTTGTGACTATCTTGGATAATACAATTGATCGTCAATGTGGCAGTTATTGTTGTTGTGTGGACTTTTTTATGTGTTGAGATTTTCATCTATTTTTTTGTGACGCTGCTGCTGCTGCTGCTGGTGGTGGTGTTGTTGTTGCTGTTCTTACTGCGCGACGGTCGGTCAATTGGTCGGCGGGGGACGACTCAAAAGGTGGAGTTTTACGAACTTTCGCTTTTTCTTTTTCTCTTTTTGAAGGGAGCTGTTATGTGTGTTCATTGTGTGTCGAAACAAATGGCCTAAGCTATAATTGAAATATGGCATCTCTTCATTGAGCTATCCACGATTTATGCCGTGGACAAGGGACGGTGTGCGTGTAAGTTTTACTGAAGGGTAGGCGAGAAAATGGACAATAAAATTGGCAGAAAAAAAAATGAATATAAAAAAGCACCGAGTAAATTGTGAGAGCGGGAACGAGAAAAAGAGCCGAAATATTAAATGGTATTATATTTATAAGCATTAGTGGGATTATGATATTAAGCTTAAGCTGCTATTATTGTTGTTGCTGCTGCCGTCACCAGTGCCGCGTGTTTACTAAAATGAGCCATTTTAAACCCGTATTTTGCACATATAGAAAATGAAATATCATGCAGCGAATCGCTTTCATTCTCATTCCTTTGCTGTTGCCATTATCGACTGTGCAAACTTACGGTTATTCATTCAGTTCTATCCATGTTATGGGGCTCAAATATACTGTAATAGATCGAATAAAATATATATAATGAGAGAGAGAGAGGGAGAAAGAGAGAATAAAGCCATTGAAAAGTAAACCAGCACAATTCCACGTTTCAAAAGTACATTTATTTAAAATTTTCTTTCCACTTGATTTTTGTTGTTGGTTTTGGTTTTGGTTGTTGTTTTGTTTTTGTTCTTCTTCTTGCAGTTGGTTGTCTTTGTAATTTGTTGTTTTTCAAATGTGCATGCATACAATATTTTATATGAATCATATACTTAAACACCGTACATATTAAAAATATATTAATTATTATATTTGTTTTTTTTTTCCTCATTAAAAATTCAACACAAAGAATGTTTCAGCAATGATAACAATATATTTTTCATGTTTTTTTTCCTTTTCTTTCCTCCATTTCATCAGTTTGTGTAGCTTTTTTCGGCTGTTGTTCATTTTCATTTTTTTTGTGTTGTATGTGTCTGTGATGTTGTGTATGATTGATAATTTGTTAATTTTTTTTTCGATTTTCTTCATCATTATTTTTTCTCTTTGTTTATTCCATCGGTATTTACTAGATTTGTAGAAAAAGAATCTAACTATGGCAAACAACCAAAGACAAAAGCGCAAAAGCACCTAGTTAACAACAAAAGGGAGATGAAAAAAAAAACATAAAATTGGCTGCGTTACTGCGGCAAACAATCTGATTTTATACACATATGCGCTTGTTTTCATCATCAAAAGGGGCGGATTGGTTCTGTTCTTCCTTCTATATATATATACTTCATAAACATTTTTTGATCAATTGAAACATCCACCGACTTTTAACAAGAGAAAAAAAGAGAATCAAACAATTTATTGTATAAAAAAAGGATAATTGTACACTTCGATAAAATACACAGTTATATCGAATTGATTGGGTTGTGAGGTGGCGAAAAAAAAATTAAATCAAGTAAAAGTATAACAATAATTGAAAATTCTGACTTTTCTGTTATCTAACAATATGCTTTTCACTGCACTTCATCAAAACTTAATTAAATGTGTTTGTTTGGTTTGATGATTTTTTCTTGTTTGTTTGTTTGTGCCTGTTGTTGGTTGCTATTCTGTACTCTTTACAATCATTAATTTTGTCTGTTTTTATTTACTGTGAGTTCTTTTTCTTCTTCTTCTATGTATAAATAAATCCCTCGAATGCCAGATGACAAATCACATTTCAGCCTTGAGCATGTTTCCGGGCTTTCGTTCATTCGTTTGTTTCGTTCTTCGTTTGATTTTGAATTGTCCCATCAGTTTGATTGGGATTTTGTGTAAACACGCATTATATAAACACATTTTTATATATACAGACAGAGAAAGAGAATGAGGGAATTTTGGTGTGTATGTATATATATGTAAGTGTGCGTGTTTGTGTGAGAGAGTGAAAGATAGATAAAAAGATAGACGGTGTGACTGCATTGCGCGCAGCGCACAGATTTAAATCAGATCAAAATCCGAAAAATTCAATTTACTCAACTTTCATGTGTCGTTATCAATTTTATATATAATATAGATATATATTATTATTGCGTGCATGTGAGAATATGTGTGTTTATGTGTGATTTGGCATCTAGTCTCCGTGGAATATGAACTGGAATTTCATACAATTTTCATGAATTTCGATTCAAAATTTGTGTTTCGTTTTTCGGCTGTTTCGGTTTGTAATTGTTTACAATAATAATTATAATTATTTACGTTCTTTTTTTTGTGTGTGGTTGTAGTTGTTGTTATAATTCGTAAAAAAATGAATTACGCAGTAAAATATCGACATTTTGTTTCAATTTTTTTTTTTTTCATTTTTTTTTCTCTTTTTCTTTATGTTATCGACTTATGTTTCATATTTTATCGACATTGTTTGAAACAATTTGTTTCATTTGTATTTTTTTTTCTCTTCACTTTCTTTTCATTTATTCATTCAAATCACCTAGTAATTAAACTATAACCTAAATGCGTGACACGAGTCGATTTTCGATTTACTTTTGCCTATTTTTCGAACATTTACAATTTATCTTCTTCTTATTTTCCATCACACTCACACGGTGTAATAGAAGTGTTTTCTTTTGTGTATGTGTTGCGTGGTTCGAACACAATTCGATTTCTATTGAAGAATTTTTTCTAGAGCAAAAAATAAATCTCGACACGTGCGCATTTTATCATCGACTTTAAAATTCTGTCTTTTTTTTCCTTATAATTTACATTAAATTACTGGTTTTTTTTCTTTTAGTTCAGATTTTTTTTGTGTTCTCCATTTTACTAGCGAATTTTTTTTCCGTTTATTATTGAATTATTTGTATGAAATGATCTATCTACGTTTAAAGATTTTTGCGTTTGTGATTGACAAACAACTGGTTGTCATTCGGTTGATTCACGCTGTTTCTGACATTCATTTGTCACGTGGTCAAACCGAATATACGTACATGTTTTTCCATTCAGAATAAAAAAACACACACGTTTTAATATACTTAAACTGTATATTGATTAATATTTAATTGATTTTCAATCTTTCTTAATTCCTTAATTCTGTACCTTATATCTTTCACTTGTTTTTTTTTTCTTTAGTTTTAAATTTTCGGTTCAATGTTCCACCTGAACTCTCACCCGAAAATCGGCCGAATCGGAATGTTATATCAATCGATTGACAGTTCATCATACACATACATAAATATGCTCATCGGTGTGTGTGAGAGGATGATTGCGACAACGGCGGCGGTTATTTATAAATCATAAAATAAGTACATAAATTCAAATTCTAATTTCCTTTTTCTTCATTTCAACAGATGTATCGCATCCATTTCAAATATATATATATATATATATATATTTTTTTATATATATATATATTTATATAGATATATCAACCGCAATAAAAAAAAAGAGCAAAATATAATAATAAAGAGGAAAAAAAACGGTTTCGGAAATAAAAGTTCAAAAGCATTTCTCCAAATAACCAGAAAAATTTGTAAAGTGTGAAATCGACGTAATTCGCTTGTATCATCGAAATACTACATAAGAAGCAACGAAGAAGAAAGAAAAATATGTGGTTTTTCTGAACGCAATCTATGGAAAATTAAAAATGTGAAGAAGAAGATGAACATAAAGCAAATATAAGTAAAAAGAAAATTGCGTTGCGTTTGTTAGCGGGTGAGGCTATGTGTGTATGTTGTTGTTGATTTTTTTTTCTTAATGGTGACGCGACCATTGTGTGTTGATTTGGTTTTTGCGGATAGCTTCGGTGTATGTATAAGTATTTGTTTGTTGTAAATCTCGGGGTTTTGTGTGTGTGTTTGTTATTTGCTTTAACAATGATTTCATTCTCTTCAATTTTTCATCATCATCATCACTAGCTAGGTGATTGGCGAGCACCGATTAAACGAGCGCGCCCAGTGAATGCGACAGCTACTTTTCGCTTCGTTTAGTAAGGCTTCGAGGCATCTTTTGGTTTTTTCAATTGCACTTTCAGTCGTTTCGTTCCAATTTGAAAACCATGCATTGCTTTGATAGCCGCCTGTGCCGATTCATGATTATCATATGAAACAAAACCAAAACATTTGGACAAATTCGTTTGCTTGTCGATGAACACTTTGGCCGAAATCACCGTACCAAATGGCAAAAACGTCGATGCCAAATCCGTATCGGTGAACTCTTGTGGCAAATGATAAATAAAAAGATTTGCAGCATCTGCGTTGATTTGGACCACAAACGAATAAGAGAACATGGGCGCGTACGCACACGTCAATGTTTTTGTCAGCCATCACACACATCAAACGCAATCATCATCGTGGTTGTGGTCGTCGTCGTCGTCGTCGTCATCGTCATCGTCAACAGGATCGAGGGATAAATAGAATGCGCGCCGTCCATAAGAATATCCATCCAGAGTGATGATTCCAGTTACACATTTAAATGGTTTCATTGGTTGGTTAGTCGATTGCGGAACCAAGTAAAAGGCATGAACATAAACAGCATAACGAATAGAATGAAAAGAAAAAAAAAGAACAAATAAGAAATATATTCAAGTGAATTAATGAACGAAAAAGAAGGAGAACAGAAAAAAAGTATATAATATTACGACACGACTGAAAAGACATCAGCGGCCCGGTCCCATTGAGTTTGGTTAATAAAATCAAATTTTTGGTTAGCAAATGTTAAAGCTCATGAAATATCCCAACAATTGTACAACATAACATGGGGAGCGTGTAAACGGTGGCAACGTTGAAGGGCCTCACAAGGCAAAGCAAGAGCAAGCGAGCAAAAGCTTCGTTTACGAGAACGAGTGCGAGCACGCGAAAGCGTCCGGCCCGCCCGCCCGCGAGACACAACGATAACATTTGAAAACATTTGAAAACATCGCATTTTCATGTGTTTAAACAATTTGATCATTAGACCAACGATACGAAAAGAAAACCATAAATCGGCGAACATTAGGGGCGAAGTTTTGGGTGTGCAACAGCACACTCTCACACTCGCCGGTTTCACATTCGAAAGCCAAATAATACATATTCGACTAATTCGGGCGAGAACAACTACGAAAACAGTACACAACCATAAGCATAATAAATTAATTTTAATTGTTATTTGTTTTGTTGTAACTCTCGCACACAAGTTTTCACTTCGTTTCTAGCGAATGGCCCCAGCATCGTCGATAAATAGATGGTGGCGCGATGCGATGCGATGCTTATGCGGAACATGGTTGGTTTTTAGGTTCAATTAGTTTTAGTACTTAAAGTTGTTAAAATTTATGATTTAAACGAAAGCATCCAGATGGATCCGTCGTTAATTTTGGTTATATTTGGTTGCTTTTAATTTAACGCCCCGGTTTTTCATATTGTTTATCACGGGTCGTTGATGTGACTGCATTTGTCATTGGATTTTTATTCGTTTCGATTCATTTCGTTCGCACATTGGAGCGTGCTCCGTGTGTGTGCATGCGTGTGTCTCGCGATCTAATTTATGCCCTCGTCAACTTGGGACGAATCGATCAATTGACGTGATCGAAACACGTCAGTGTATGCCGCGGCATGCGTTCTCTCACCTTGTTTTTTTATTTGCTCGCTGTTGCGCTCTTTTGGACGCCACTCATTGACAAAACGAGCAACGAGATGTGCATTTGTCGACAAATACAATCGAACCCAAATTTCAACAAACTCTGACTGGTTGATTAACATAATTCCATGTTCCATTAAAAATGATGATTATGACGATTGCCATTGTTATAATTTATAAAATAATTGCTACGTGTTATTTGCACACTTACCTTCTATTTGTTTGCCAATGGGTACATTGCCAGCGGCGGATTGTAGAGCCACATTACCAAGTGCAGACTGCGTTGACAATGCTGATGTTGCAAATTGTGGCAGACCGGCTGATACGTATGCGGCTGCCAAATTTGGATCGGTCCCTATTATAGTGTTATACATAGATATTATACACACACACCATTTTTTTTTCATTCCCATTCGGTTTCGAATGAAATGCCGCGCGCGCGAAATGCATACAATTTGTACAGTCAACAGCAGCAACGGCACCAAAGCACATTCGTGTTGAATCCAATCCAGACGGAGGGGTGAACGCGGGCGTACACACACAAGATATACGGTGGTGATGTGTAATTGTGTAGCAAAAGCGATGATCCAAAATCCACGGAGAGCACGTGCAAGCAGCCAGCAGCCAAGAGCCAAAAATCAAAAATGAAGCGTCAGGAAAAATATGGAACCAGGCATCGCCATGAGGGAGAGAATATGAAAAGAAAAAGAAAAAAAAGCATACAAAATTATAACGAATATAATCCATATTGCAATTTAATGTGCGTTGATTGTCTTTCGCTCCACTGATATACACTCAGCAGCAACAGCAGCACCGCACCGCTCTCACAATGACTGCCAGCCTGCCTACTTCGAGTGTGAGTTCGGGCGTGCTGTGTGTGTGTGTGTATATGAGTGTGAAAATTAAATTGATGCGCGCGTGAGTGCCAGCTGACAGACCAACAAAACGAAATTACGGCAAATACATTTATATTTATGTACATTTCGGCATTGCCAAAGCACAGGCGAAGCACTGTACATTTCGAATGCTCAAAATGCGTGAATAATAATAACAATAATGCAATGCTACTACTCTGCCATTCAGCTACTCATGCTGTTGTTGGAATATTTGGCTTTTTTGTTTTCTATATTTGAAAAGATGGAAATATATATACACTACCGTGCAAAAGTTTGGAACCACTAGGTATTTTTCATACAAATTGACCATTTTTGGTGGACTCATTAACATATTTCGGAAACACCTGCACTCTTGATATTTTGTGCATAGTTTCTACAACGTTTCAATAGTAAATCACAGAGGTTTCATCAAAAAATATTCACGTATTTAAAAAATATATCAATTTGAATTTGATCTGTTTTAATCTTCATACAAATTTGATCATTTTTCACACAGTACAAATTCAAATTGCTATATTTTTGAAATTCATGAATATTTTTTGATGAAACCTCTGTGATTTACTATTGAAACGTTGTAGAAACTATGCACAAAATATCAAGAGTGCAGATGTTTCCGAAATATGTTAATGAGTCCACCAAAAATGGTCAATTTGTATGAAAAATACCTAGTGGTTCCAAACTTTTGCACGGTAGTGTATATATATATATATATATATATTAAACATGCATGCGGAGAGATAGAGCGGCAAATATACATATACATTTGGTTTTGGTTAATCATTTTCAAGTGCACGAGGGGTGTGAAAAAGTGTGAAAAAAGCACGAAAGCATTATTTTATTATTTCTTCTTTATTTATTTTTTCTTTTCATTTTTGTTTTCGTCATCTTTTCGCTTTCGTTTGCATTTCGCCTCCTTATCACGGCTGTTTGCCGTTATTTCATTTTTTTTATTCTTCTTTCTCGTTATTGTTGTTGTTCATTTTCTGTTCGTTCGTTCACTCGTTCGGTGCTTTTTTTCTCTCTCTCTCTCTCTCTCTCTCTCTCTCCTTCTTCTTCTTCTTCGCTATGCTTTGCACTGTTCGTTTGCCGGGGCCGTTGTTGTTGATTCGGTATCATTTGTGTTTGCGGATAGGCACAAGTTTTTGGCTTTTAGCTGGGTGGAAAATGACTTCGGAATACATAGACATTTCTTAACACCAACTTATTAAACTTTTGTCTTTTCTCGGCGAGAAAGAAAATTTTTCATTTGTCTTGAAGTTTTCGCTTTTTGTGTTATTATAATTTTATTTAGTGAATTTTCTTTTAGCCATAGCTGGATAGAGATATATAGATGTGTGTTTGTGTATGTATGTATCCATTGCACAGTAGGAGTGAATGCTAGAGTAAATACACAAACAGTATGCTGGCATTTTCACAGCCCCGGCAATCGAATCAGAGAAATGTACTTTGCGTTTTTCTTCCCTTCTTCGTTTCTCTTGTGTATGTATCTGGATATATTTGTAAAAAGAAAATTCTTGCTCGGGCAGAGAAGAGAAAGAGAGAGAAATCGAGTGAAATGTATACTCTGTTTGCTTTAGATATTTACTACATAGTGATACAGAAATCCAAACAGACACACATTCGACGAAACGCAAATATAAATATAATGTTAACGTTTCGAATTGAGTGAAATGTGTGTGCTTGGGTTATGTGGTGTATCAGTGGTGTATTTGGAAGCGCTGTGGATTGAGCTGAGCGTAGAAAAAGAGAGAGAGGGAGCAAACAGCGAAAGCACAATGCTTGATAAATACACTGGGACAGAGAGAGAGACACACACACACATACGCCACTTTGATACTGATGCCGATTGCGAATACATTAAACGAAACAATTCGTGCAGAAACAATGAAGATTATATTTGAACTATTTTTTTTTTTGCGGAGAGGAGCGGGAGGTAGGATATATGTCTGTTTTGTAAGTGAAAAGCACCATAAAACATTTTCTCTACCTGTGCTAAAATTTTGTGTTCATCGCACTGGCAAACATACGCGTGTGCTCACATGTAAACATTCGAGCCACTGAGGCTTTAGCTCTCGTTCCCTCTCCTTATCTCTTATACGGATTCCTGAAACCGAATTTTACCAATGAAATCGCAATTCACATTTTGGCTTTGGCATACCGTCGAACCAGTACTGTTTTGTGCTCTTTCTCTTAGTGCATCATCGCACATGAACATAGCCAGCCAGCCAGTCAGCCAGCCACTCGCTATTCCGGTGATCGGCGAAAACCAAAACGAACGACTGCCGAACGAAATGCACACAATCCAAAATGTATACAAACCAATTCTATTATTTATTTAAATTAATGCGTTAATATTTCAGCCAGAAAGATCCATATATGCAACAGCATCCACCACTGGAAGCTAACTTGTTTCAATGAAGAGAGAGACGGAAAAACAAAACTAAACACAGAATAAAAACAAAATTGTACAACAAAATACACACATGCATTTGAAGTTTACATTAAACGCAAGCAAATACATCGTTTCAGTCGCTTGGTTCATTCATTCATTTCGTGAGTGTAACCGAGAAGAAGTCCCGCAACATACACACACACACACACACACACACATACGAACGAACGAAAAAAAGACATCAGCAGCAGCAACGCGAAAGCAAATAACAGTGAAAAGGGTCGAAAAAGGAAGAAAGTCAATGGAAACAAACAAAAAAAGGGATATACTATAACTGAATGATCGGCTCACAAAGGAGCTGAAAGCGCGCTCTCACACATAAACACACACACACAGACACACATTCTCTAATACCAAAAGATGCTGAAAATACCGAATAAAACGGCGTTTCCCAACATGCATTAGGGCCTATAAGCTTAGCGCACAATTCGACATAGCAACAATTCGGTGTGCAAAAGCTTGGGGATTACAGTACTTTTATTTTAGCCATCCGAAAATATATATATATATGTATAAATATATACATTTTTATAGGGAGCAAATTCTTTAACGCTTCGTTATTCGGCTTTTTTCACTTGCTGCTGCTGGTTTTTTTTTTCTTCATTTGATTCGTTTGTTGGTTGGTTGATTCTCTCGGTTCGGGGATTCGTGTCTTTGCAATAGTCCTGTTGCACGGCAAGCATTACTACCGACTACTTATTCTTATTGCTTTCGCTTTATTCTTGTGTTGTATTATGTGTTTTTGAAAAGTGTACATTAAAAAGTTTGCTGTATTTTTCTTTCTGTTCGTTTCGTTTCTTTTCTTTCGGGTCCTTTTTCCCATGCCACTGTTTTGGATGGAACACTTTTTCGTTTCCCGATATGTGTGCCGATTTTCCGTTTCGTCTTTTTTTTGTATGTTTGTTTTGTTGTTGCTGCTGCTGCTGCTGCTGCTGCTGCTGCTGCTGTTGGTTCGTTGGCTTTGCCACTGTTGGCGTATATGTGTGTTTGTTTGTGAATACTTTTGCATTGCTCTTCATCTTCTTTAATTCCTTTTGTATTTTATATATATATTTTTTTCTTTTCACACTTATACACTTTACTATATCTTATTTGCACCGAAGAAGAAGAGACATGGTATGATATGTGTGCGAATGCAGCATGACAAGTGGGAAAAAAAACTTGATGAAAGCGGGATAAACAACAACAACAAAGAGACGAGAGAATTACATCAACAACGACCGAACATATAAAAAACAACATACACACAATTGCAGAAAGGAGCACCAGCAGCAGCAGCAACACGCATAAAAAAGTGAAAATACATTTACGGCGTAACAGCTTTTGGATTTTCTTAAAACATATAACAAATCTGTCACAACTTCAATAAAAACCTCAGAAAGAGTGGATGTGTGTGCTCATACCATCGAGTCGCCGACTTAAAACCCAAACGTACTTTACTCAATTCACACAAAGAGATAAGAGCACACCGAATTCGAGATGCGAACGAACGAACGATGGAGAGTGAGAGAGACAACGAGTGACGGTGTGCGAGTTTTCACACATACATACATACATACAGACAAACCGATTGGATTATTATTTGTTTGACAGGCACAAATAGATAAAATAACAAATTATAAAAGTGAATTATTTCACCGGAAAAAGTTTTTTTTCCTGTCTCTCGCGCTCTCTCTCTCTCTCCCTCTCTCTCCCTCTTTTGGTTTCCATCACTCGAAAATGCGATAGCGCCGAAAAACATAAAACCAAGCGGTATGTGAAGGAAATATTAATTCAGGGATGAGTGCCCGTAGCGAACGAGTGTGAATTACTTTGTACGGTAAGTGTGCGGTGGAATGCTTTTGCCATTCAGAGTTTGTTCTGTGCCGAAACATTTCGACATTACAACAATCATATATGCGATGATGTGAGAGTTAAAAGTTGTGTGTGAGCTTTGGCATTTTAGATATATATATATATATATAGATAGAGAGGGATATTCTCGCTCTCACATTCCCATTTACAATTGGCATTGCCAAACACACACACCGCTCACTTCCATGCTCGGTGTAAATTCTATTTTCGGTTTTTCCGGGGTAGGTAGTCGCATGCCGCGTCTCTCGTTCCACTAGCCCAACCACTGTCTCATTGCGATTTGTTTTGCAACGATCTCTCTCTCTCTCTCTCTCTCTCTCTTTATCTCTTTTTTTTTTATTTCGGTGCGCGCTTGCTGTGCAAATCTCAATTCAGCTAATGAAATATTTCGCAGCGAAGCGCACACATTATACGGTGTACGAAACACACACACGCGAAAATTGCGGGCAAAAATGCAATAGATAAATATTTTAACAGTTAATTAATTCAACAGTTCGTCTTTTGGTTGCACGTTGTTCGGCGGTTGTGTGATATATCGAAATGATAGTGAGCTAAAATGGGGCGGAACAGGGAGAGGAATGGAGTTACCGGTGCGCGGCTACATGAAACATGCGATACCATTCGGTGGCAGTCAGTAGCCGAATTAAGCCAAGCCAAACAAAACTAAACCAAACCAAAGCGAACCGAATCATTCAATAACAACGTTGCAGAACGAATCAACCAGCCAAATACAGAAGAGTGAGGCAGCGACAGCGAACGAACAAATGCTCGTTCATGTACATGTTTACGAATTTTTGGTGATACAAATGTCGAGGCGACGACTGCATGTGAAACATTTTATAAGTGCTTCGTCATAGAATATACATTAACCGTTGCGCAACGTTAATCGGGCAAGGAAATTGGACGGATTGTCATTGAATTTTCATGAAATCCAGGCCATGCGAATTGTCCTCGTCATCGTTGTTGTCGTGAGTCGCGAGTCTTATTCTGTGCGCCGTTTTTGGATTTAATCTCCCTAAAAAAAAATTCATTCAATCAAGAGCGGAATTCGGTGCGCACAAACAGAAAAATACGGCCCCACGCCGTAATGCATTTAATTGCATTTGCCGAGCGTCGCGGTCAACCGACACCGATGCATTGTGTATATTCCATTTATAGGGAGAGAGAGAGAGAAAGAGACGCACATAGAGACAGAGATATACGGATATTGCAGTGTAAATTTAGATTTGGTTCAACTTTAACCATTTTTGCTTCATTTATTTTGTAAATTTTTTATTACGATTTTCAGTTTTTGCCGGAGCGCGAGGAGAGAGATATGGTTTTTTGTTTGGTGTGTTTGTCTGTGTGCATTTTGCTCGCGTCAATTATGATACCAGGAAAATTAAGCCATTGCAGTCGATGGCCAAGCATATGAGCTAAGTGCATCAGCAGTTTGTTGTTACGTTTTTTTTTTCTCTGTTGTTTCCCACTCTATCTCTGGTTCTGTTCGTACAGATAAGACTGAAATGAACTCGCCAGAAACGCGACGACGGCTGATGCGAGCGAGGAGAAGGACAGAAGAAAATAGCGATGGCTGTCGCTTGCTGTAACATTTCTGATCCAAACACAACATATCTGCGATTCCTGTCATTTTCCGCGGAAAATGTCTCGTCGTTTCTGCAACCGTTAGCGAATCCACCGTTTCTCTGTCATTTCACGTTGGGAATGCGCTTTTTTATCCGTCTCGTGGTTTCTCATTCGCAATTTTTTTTTCTCGTACTCACTCACTCTCTCTCTCTCTCTCTCTCTCCATATTTATTCCTCTTGTGTGCATCATGTTATTTTATTCGGTACGGTTTTTTCCTTTTCATTGTGTTCATTCGTTCGTTTGGTTTTTTTTTTAAATTTCTATATGTATCGAAATTGACTATTTTTGTGTCCTTATGGAATTATACAATTCAATATTAAATTATGTAGAAATGTTATACGCTCTGCACATTCGAGAATAAAACGAATGGCAGCGAGAAAAAGAGAGAATAGAGAATAAGCGAGTAAAATGCCTGTCTTTCTCGACATCCCATATGTGTGTACGATTGAAGCATTTTCGCTTTGGCTTTCGGCTGTTATCGTTGTCGTCGTCGTCGTCGAAATGGGTATAGCTCGCGAAATATATATATTCGTGTGTCTGTGTAAAATGAGTGCCAGTGAGTGAGGGAATATGTGTATATGTGTGTGTTTGTGTGTGTGTGGGTAAACAATTGACGATGCACGTAAAACGTATTCGCGCAAAACCTACTAAAAAATGTAAAAATTGCCTTCAAATCATGACGTATGGAAACAATTTTAAAACCGATACACCAAAATTGGTTTCAAGAAAATGAACGCTTGGCTCGTGAAACGAGCGACGAACAAGCAGGCGAACGAGAGATAGAGATAGAAAGAGAGAGAGAGAGAGGGAGAGAGAATGAGTGAGAACTGAACCAAATAAACGACATCGACAATAACGACGACAATAATAGCGCGCGCTCTCACACAATAATACACAGTATCAAACAAGCCGAAATGCGATGTACGTACATAGACACACTGAGGTCTCGTGCTTTTAAGTGTGGGCGAGCGAGCGAACGAGAGCGAACAAGCAAAAGCTGATGGAAAGAATGAGTGAAGAGTATGCGAACGCCCGACAGGAAGATGGGAAGCGAAGAGATTGTTGGGAAATCATCGGAAAAACGCGAGCGGTTAGAGTGCAATTTATATAGTTTATAGATGGTGAATTTTGTATCAATGGCAAGGCAATGGGTTTTTCATTTGAAAATACAACAAATTTACAGCGAGAAAATATGCAGTTGGCGAATTGCAATGCACCACCGTATGCGATGCATGTAATGCAAGAACCACAATGAAATTTTTATTATCGTATATCATCGTCAACACGAGCGCGCACATTCTGAAGCGCGCACAACAATAGCCCAACCGAGCAGCAAGGCGAATGTGCCGAGTGAGCGAGAGAGAGGGAGAAAAGTGCGCTTTGAACGAGAGAACGGCAGAGAGAATGAGAGAGAGAGACAGGGATAATGCATACAATCGAGGTATGGGAAAGCGTATTGTGGCCAATATTCAACTGGCGATACGTGTGTAACAACGACGAACCTAGTCGATTCGCGACTAGATTTTCGAAGAGCGTAAAAATAAAGACGAGACGTGAAAAAGTATCGATAGCTTTTTACAAAATGCACGAAAACTAGCTTCGGGAGTTGAAGCATTGAACCGATTTTTGAAACGGCCAGCGTACTCAACTAATACTAGTTGGTACACACACCAACTCCTGCTTTCTCTCTCATTCTCATGATAGCCATTTGGAAACAAAAAAGACACATCGCGTCTAAATATACATATACCATGCGATTTTCTCTCTTTCCAAAGCACCACCAAAGCGAGAGACTACGTGCCGAGCCACCGACCACGTTTTCGATTCGAAGACAATCAATATCGTTGAAAATTTAATATCAAACATTCATCATTTCGGAAAAACCTAACCACCAGCACCAAGATCGCCAATGCTATATAGCATTCGCTCACACACACATACACACATGGACGAGGGGGCGCGCGCGACCGTCCACCAAAAGAAACAAACAAAACGCGAATCGAACGAACAGAGAGAAAACAAAAAGAGGAACACATGAAAATAGCGGAGCTAACGATGAAAAGAAATGAAACGAAAACTGAAACAACAGCAAAACACAGAAGACACAAAGAAATGCCACGGACGTCGAACGACGAGAAAATTATTTAAGTTTGAATAATTTAAAATATGGTGGCGTCTTTGGCCATATTTGGTTGCCACACACACACACACACACACATACACATATACACTACTGATGACTGTCGTTAACGATTTTGTAAGCTATGTGTAACAACAACATTTTTATGGTTCGCCTGTCGCAATGATACGTTTCATGCAATTTTTAACTGCTTTGAAAATCATCTAGCTCTTTTTGTTTGCCGAAATCATTTCGAATCGATTTGCCTTTGGCAACAAATTGCGCTCTTTAACGACCCGAAATTCAGTCAAGTCAATGAAAATTCATTTCGAACGAAATGAACGCGAATGAGTCGGGGAAGAAAAAAGAAAGAAGTCAAAGCTTGCACCATCGAATGAAATGAGTATGGTCTTAGAATGGTCGAGACGAAAAGTCGATTGGCGAACAAACGAGCGAGCGACCAACCAAATCGAACAACACATCTTGGCTCATTTTGGCCTTTTGTCTGATGTGAAGAGAAAGAACTTGGTCTCGCTCATTCTGTGCGAAAATTGATATTAAACGAAAAAGGCAGGAAAATAGTCATAGAAAAAAAACGGCTTGCCTTCTCCCTTCGAAAAAGCGCCACATTAAACATTACCAAATATTCATTAATTTTATGTTTGCAATATTCCATTTAATTTTAACGTACTATTTCGGCGCATATTTTTTTCCCTCCACTCTTGTCTCTTATTTACATAATTTTTTTTTCTCTCTTTTTTCGGTTTGTCACTCTCTCTCTCATTCATGTGATCATTCAATGTGTTTCTTTTGCTGTATGGCATGCAATTGCAAACCAAAAGTTGAAAGGGCTTGTGTGTGGACCAGGAGAAAAAATGCGACACAGCCAAATGATTGTGATACAATGACATTCCGAACACACAATGTTGGAAATTCAAAAACCCGTTTCAATTTCTCTCTCTCTCTCTCTCTCTCTCTCTCTCTCTCTCTGTGTGTGTGTGTGTGTGTGCTGTACTCCGTCTCGCTTGGTCTCTAACGGACGAAAAATACAATGCATCCGAAAAAAAACGTGCACACTTATGCACACATTCCACACTTATGCACACATTGCGTCTGTGAAAATGAATATGAGAAGAGTTCGGTCTACGGAAAATGGACATAAATACGCCTGGATGTGTCTAACGGGCATGCAGCAGTAAAAAATGTGATCCATATGAAAATAATGAAATTATTATGTGCAAAAAGCAATGCATTGATAAATGAGAGCAAATGAAAGGAGGGAGAGGAGCAACAACATGAAAAAAAAAATTGGAACCAGAGAGATCCAATTGCGCTTTTTTTGCGTATGTGTGTTGTTTGTGTGCAGTACCAGTGCATATGTGGCGACAAAATTGCGAGTTGGTTTTCATGGGTCAATTTTAACTTTGCAAAAATTAGCTCGAAATGCAACACAATGTCGTATACTTTGTCGTTTGAGTTTGAGATGGAACGGAACGAAATGTAGGGGCGAAATGAGGGAGCGCAGTGCAGAGAGCGATGACGGGTTGGCAGCAAAAGAAAAAATTGTATGCCGAGTGAAAAATGAAACACAATTTGATTATTTTATAGTGCCATGACCAACATGTGCTCACTTTCTTTCTGGCATCTTCGGTATATGGGCAGAGAGACGGAGTGTGAGCGTTTGCAAGGATCGGGTGAACTGGTGAAAAGTGATTTCTATCGCTGCATTGTTAAGTACACATAAAGTACATTTGCGTGCATCGCATCGGTCATAAGATCTTCATGATTAATGGACTCCGAGTAGTTGGGTAGAGAATACATGATAAAGATGACAATTAAGTGACATCGCAAATAGCAGCAGTGTGTACGCGTGTGTGTGTGTGTGTGCCAGGAAGCTATTAAACGTATTATGCCCCGCACAGTGTCTCAGCATATTATGTATCGTGTGGCAAGATGTTTATTTGCATCGGCAACACATACACATAAACAGCCACCGACTTGAATCCCGAAGCTGCTGCATATGAAACTTTATTTATTGTTTTGGCGAAGATGTCAACAATGGTATGTGTGTGTGCGCGCAAGAATGAGATAGAGAGAGAGAGGGAGAGAGCGTTATTGAGGAAGCAAGAATGGTTGTTCGAGTCTCATGAAATTGCATTCACTGAAAATGATATGCATGTGACACTTACGCACAAAAGAAGACAATTAAAGTGTTGCCGAGCCCCTTCGGGCGAAAATTGAATACTGATTATATTACAATTTATGTACGCACCATAAATACTTCCTACAGCCCTATCATTTTACACAACCGAATTGAATTCGAATTGTTTGTGTGAGAGCCGGGGAGACGAGCAGCGGGATGAGTGGCATGGTTCATAAATACGATCGTATGACTTTCAATTTACGCACCAATGCGACAAAATCATTTCGCAAATTTCAATTGAAAAATGTGAACTGGGGCTGCCTCATGGTTGGGTAGACATCGCTTAAACGACAATTTCACTTGGTGCTGCTGCTGCTGCTTTTTTTTAAATTCCGAAATGCATTCCCATTCAATTTCAAAAACATTTATTTGGAAAGTTAATTACACACATGTTTTGGAAATAACTTTCGTTTGCAAATGCAATCATGTTGTTTAGCACTGTAGACTCTCTTTCGCTCGTTTGCTTTCGGAATGGAAGCGTGCGCTCGTACGCTTGTATGTGTATGTGTGTGTGTGTTTGGAGTGCTCTATGAACTTTGCAATTTGCACAAAAATATATGGGGTTATTTGGTGAAATTGTTTTTCAAATAAATATGAGCGGCGCGCAAATGCGATGTGAAAACGTGCACTCATTTCCATGGTGGGCGCGGAGGGCAAAAGAAGTGATCGTCGTTGTCGAAAGAAATTAACACGATGAAGTGCGACAGAGAGCCAAAGCGAGAAATATAATTTGATAAATCCATAGACTGGCGGCAACGACGACTGCGAATGGTGTGTATTTGGCAAAAGGCATACGTTACGTGCCTCACACATTTTCGTTTGCACTTTGTAATGTACCGTGTGCTCTCATACACGAAAATTCACTGTATCACATCATTGGCATGTGCATATGGATACGAAAGAGTGAACGGAAGAGAGAGAGAGAGAGAGAGAGAGAGATGGTAGTGTTTATGTATGCAATCGAAATAGAAACAGTTGAATATCAAAGTAATGCTTAGTGATGATTTTAGCGCTTGTGCGCCCATCAACCACCCACCACCACCGGGCGTAATAGAAAAAGGAAGAGAGAGAGAGAGACAGAAAAAGAAATGAAAAGAAATGGCGAGCGGGAAAGAATGAACATTGGAGCGAATGGTTGACAACACGGAATTTAATTAAATTGAAAGAAAACAACAGAAAAACACGTACGCAGTAATTCGCAATGTTGTTTTCAACGATCCTCCCATTCGGATTCGGAATGTATGTGTATGCTGCCTGCTTTTTGAGTTCTTACAAAGGCAAGCTAACATTCACTTTTTACTCTTTATTCGATGCATTCTGTTTTTTTTATTCTTCATCATCCTGTGTGCGCCCGTTCTCGTTTTCCACCAACTTTTCTTTCTGTTGTTCGCACTGTCTCTCTCTTTCCCTCTTTCTCTCGCACTCTTGTCGCATTTCGAATATTAAATTCTTTTTCTCAGCTTTTGCCACACACACACACACACACAGTGTGAGATTCAGCCATTGGCTTTTATGCAAAATGTAAAATTGCAGCGCAGCGCCCGTACATTCAGTCACAAACGCGCACAACGGTACTTTTTCTGAATTTTCAAACGGTTGTGAGGGAACGGGAAGTTCCATAAGAGTTGATGGGATACAAAGAGAAACCTCATATTCATATTACTCGTTCTTCCACGGGAAATAATTGCAAATATTTCAAATTAAGAATCAAATAATGAACAAGGTGAATTGGCGTTTAAAGCAATGAAAAATCAGGAAAATGGCGGATGAAATGAGAAACCCGTTGTGCCCGAAGAGAGCAAGTTAGTGCGAGAGCGACAGTTAAATGTGATATACAGAGTTCGCACAGCATTGTTCAAATTGTGTGTTCAAGTAGTGGCACATTCCATTGTACCTATTTGACACGACATCATATTGTCGGTTGATTGGTAGTTAGTCGACATCTTCTTTCCCATTTTTGCCCCAAATTTCCCACGTGCTCCATACATTCCAATCTCGTATACGTGTTTTTTATGCGTGGGCCTCATACCCTCGGCGCTCTCTCTCTCTCGCATTCTAGTTTCCCGTTCTCCCTCTCTCTCTCTCACAAACACACTTATTCTTTCCATTTCCTCTAGCAATTCAGTACAAACGGTGATTTTCGACTATTTTTTACAATTCGAAAGGCGAACCATCAAGGCAACTTTTCAAGCAAGCGAAAAAAGATGACGACGACTACGATGATGATGACGGGAACTTGTGTGTGCCAAAGTACTTGGCTTTCCATTTCCCATTTTTTTTACCAGCGTTCACATTTATGCACAGAAAAGAATGATTTAATAGCCCATTCAATTAGGTAGGGAAAAAATGTTCATTTATACCAAAATGATTAAGCCAAAACTCTTCAATGTTCCCTTCAACCTCGTCAACTTTGCCCATCGCTTCGTTGTCGTCGTCGTCGTCGTCGTCATCATTCGCCACACTATTTCGCCTACACTTTTCCACTACACTTACACAAAACCAAATCGAGTTCATTCGTAGTAAAATTTCTCTCGTCTTTCATTCAAGTGAAGTGTACTTGAAGTTGTTCACAGGATTCGGGATAAGATACAGGAACAACAAATCGACAATTCAGTGGATCGTGCCCTCTCTCTCTCTCTCTCTCTCTCTCTCCTACTCAACCTCTTTCTCTCGTTACATCGTACGAAGCAGACAAAATGAACTAAGATTATGGCGACTAAAATGACATCGAAGCATACAGTCATAAATTATTGTCTGCACTTCACCCAAGTAAGAGCAAGTGAAGGGAGCATAACAGCAGAGGAACGAATGAAAAAAAAAGCGAGAGACACAGAACTTTCGGAAAGTTTTGTGTGCTTTGGCTGGCTGGCAAATGGAGTTTAGTGTGTGAAGCCGGAGGGACCGAGGATCATCAATGGTCTTGATAAACAATGATTAAAATGCTTGTTGAGCACGCATTGTGAACAATGTGACACGAGATCACGCGGGAAACACCGAAAGCGATAGAGAGTGGTTGTGTTGGGAAGGGTGTTAGCGAAATCAGTGTGTACAGATTCCAATAATCTTCGATTGTTACTCGTATTTGGTCATTTTGTGCGGTGCACACGCACGCATCCACACAAACAAAAGCCATGAAAACAATAAAATTCCAACTGATTACCGTGTAGATGGAGTGTGGAATGGTAATTCAGGCGAAACAATAACAACCAACAAAACATGTTCGGAATCGCTTCTGCGGATTTGATTAATTGTCAGCTATTATGCATTGTGTGCATGTGTATATATATCATGCCGCAGCCAATTGATGGCATTTACAATTAAAAGGTTAATTAGCACCCTGTACAATGAGAAAATGAGAGGCAGAAGGAGAAAGAGAGAGAGAGAGAGAGAGAGAGAGAGAGAGAGAGAGAGAGAGAGAGAGA
>NW_022601438.1:7267925-7273664 GCF_009176505.1 Sitodiplosis mosellana
AGAGAGAGAGAGAGAGAGAGAGAGAGAGAGAGAGAGAGAGAGAGAGATTGAAACGGCTACCCGATTTTGTACATATACATATACCACATTTTCGTTTTGTTTCATCGCCACCGCCGCCGTTTTATTGTGTCATAGCATATTTGTAATTGGACCATTGCTTTCGATCTGTGCGGTTGACTCATTCGAACGGCCTCCAAAACCGTATGCACATACACATTGCGAAACATTCTCGCTCCCACACTTTTTCGCCCATGGCCCAAATTGTCGCACAGCCTGGGTGTATGTGCGATTGCAAGAGAGAGAGAGAGTGAATGAGCCAACGAGCAAAACAAGCGGAGGATACAAGCTTTTGAAAGCACACACACACATACTCGCAACAAAACATACCTCAATAAAACATAACAACCTGAAACAAAATGGAACAAAATATACAATAATTCCCATACAGAACAATTTGAACGAAAATTTGCCCATGATATATTAGTCTTTCCACTTTGTGTCCAGTAATTTACGATTTATCCATGAAATGAAAATGTAAATGTTTTATAGTCGTCGAAGGTTTTTGTACGGTGTTGGCGTTCTGAGTGTGTGCCGCTGTTGCTGCTGCCATTGCCGTCGCTTTTTTCCTCCGTTGGCTCTTTATTTTGGGGCTCAATTGCTTTCCCGCTCGTTCATTTCTCTCTCTATTGGCTTTGGCGATGAGGAATGAGCGCGCGAGATGTGTGTATGTGAATGTATGTTTTGTGTATTTTTTGTTTGTTTGTTTCATGCCGAGGATTTACCCCGAATCGGGCGATATGCGAGGCAATTTTCGTACGTTAGATTTGTTTTTGTGGTACCCCATTCGGCTTTGCTTAACATTGTGCATGTAGGAATGGTTATAGAATAATTATGTTTGATTCGGCAACAGCAACATCAACAGCGCTGGACGAAATAAACACAAGAAGAGAGAGAGGGGGGCAGAGCAGGAGAAAAAGAGAGAAAAAAATATAAGCGACTGAAATTCCAATGGCTGCAGCTGAACGAACTGTAACCAAATACGCCATCCGAACTAAGTGCATGTTCTAAGTATCCACTTTAAACTTCATTTATTTGCTCAACTAAACGGTACATTTCGAATGCTATTTTAAAAAATGTTCCGTGTTTTTTGGAATCTTTGGTTGTTTTGCCGCTTTCGGTTTTACTCTCGCTACCATTCGTTAGATGTGCTAGTGTGTGTCTCTCTGATTCTGGTTTGGTTTCGTTTGGTTTTCATTGCTGTTTTCGTTGATCATTTTCTTTTTATTTTTATTTAGGAGAGCCTGGGCTCTCTGTGTGTGTGGAGGCGAAGAGCTCTTGCTGGAGTATGGGTAAAACCGACCGAACGAGCAATGAAGAGGGTGACACAGTGTGAGAGAGAAAAGCCATGGAAAAACAAATGTTTACATTTGGTACACACATGAGTGTTTAAACTATGGAAAAACCGAATATAAGCTGCAGCACCGCATAAGAATCCGAATTACACACACGAGCTCTCTTTCTATATATCTCTCTCTCTCTCTCTCTTTCTCTAACTCTTTCGCTCGCTCTGTCTTTCCCCATCGTCGATCCAAACGTGAGAAAGAGTGTTAATGCATACAAAATGTGCATGGGTTTTGTTTTACTCTTTCGCTCGCTTCGCCTCTATCTCATCGTTTCATCCATTCCAAATCATCATATGTGTGAAAGCTATATGCAAAACACCATGCTCACAATATTTCATCCAGTCGTATGCATGCACATCCAATCCAGTAATACCGATTCAATGGAGCTCGAAGAATGTCAACACAATAAAGAATATATTATATGCGGTGCAACAACGACAACAGCAACAACAGCAACAACAACAACAATGACGACAATGGAGACGACGACGACGAAACAATCAAAAAAGAGAGAGAAAAAGAGTCGAAGCGATTGGAATAGGAAAAGGAAGACCGTGCCGAATTGGCGAGAGACCCCGAGAGAAGTGTGCAGAAAAATGTACACGCGACACAACGACGAAGAAATGAGACGTTGTATGTATAATGCGCCGAAAGCGACAGAGAAAAAGTGAGCGAGTTAGAGCGAGAGACAAAAAGTAAAAAAAAAGCAAGCCCTGAATAACGAACATGTGAGAAATGTCATGGAAAAAACTACACCAACCAGAAAAATAATGGATTGAATTTGAAAACAAAATGAATCACATGAAATATGAATGTGCGATCGTACACACATTTTAAGTACGTGTGTGCATTATGCACCTAAGTCCCGTGCACCAAAACCCAATAGGTTATGGGAATGGCGTATTCGATATACAAGGATATCCATATTCCGTTTACAGCTGGCTATAATACTCTCTTCCTCTCTCACTCTCTGTACTTCGTATCCCTTCCTATCGCCCACTCTGTACTCTTGCTCTGACTTGCTTCATTCTCTCTCTCTCTCCCTCTCTCTTACATTTGCTGCTGCAACTCCTTTCTTTTATTCTTTGTCTTGCAATTCATTCACGGTGTGATTTTTTTTGCTCTCACTGCTCATGGTCTCTCATTTCTAGGATATTCGAACGATTTCATATCTTTTTACATTGTTTAACTCCTCGGCTTAAATATATGCACAACGCGCTCGAGTCAAGAGCGCAGCAAGCAAGCGAGCGTACGAAAGAGGGCAACAACGTGCGCATAGAAGAATGAATGAATAGAAGAAAAAAAACACGCACACACACACGAGAGAAATAGCGAAAACTATCGCATATGCAAATAAGCAGAAATAGTGAAATAGTGCATCCACTAGCAGAGACATTCATATATCAATCGGGATACATATATTATAGGTTACAGCAAATAAATTGAAATCACATCAAAGATTTGTGTGCTGATTTTTTTCGTTCGTTCGTTCGTTCGCTTATGTGTTCGTTTCGTTGTTCGTTGTTTTTCATTTGCGCGCCCGCATTAACTCGCTTCTTTCTTTATAGCTGTAAATCGAGTCTCTTGTTTTTCCATTTTGTTCTCAATTCGATGTGTGTGAGTGTGTTTGTGCACTGTGTGTTTCTTTCATTAGTTTCAGCAAGTTTTAGCTCGTTATGCTGTTCCATGCCGCACAGACACACACCTCTACAGATAGGTTAGATGTGCCCGCGTGCGACAAGTGCAAGTTACAAAATTTTAGTGTTCGCCAACCACTTGTGTATCGCTCTTCTTACTCGCTCAAAACATAATTAAGAAGAAGGTGCACACATAACTTCAGCAATATCAATTCTTGATGGTCGCTATTACACCCATTGCTATTGTGTGTTGATGATAGTAGCGAGCGAGCGAATGAGCGAGCAAAATGAAAGAGATAGATAGTGTGAGCAAGTGAGTAGCAAAATACGTGCGTGCATTATTTTTAACCCGGGGTTTTGATGTCAGCTGCTTATCGTAAATACTATATATATAAAGTAAATGCGACACTTCAACGTCGACTCGATTTCGCTCCGGAATAAATGACATTGCCGTGTCTACTTTGTCAAATGATTACGATGCGAATTGTGTGGAGTGAAAGCGAGAGCTAGCGAATGTTCAACAATAGAAGACGAAGAGAAAAAAACACAACCCTATCCGATCTTGATGTGTCTCGGTTAAAATTTCAAATATATATATCTGAAAATGCACACGTGAAATGACATAGAAATGCATATCCATAAATAATTAAATGAAATCCATATTGCTTAACGTTCGTCGACGTTTGCGATGACGACGGTATTCTTTGTGCTGCCGATGTCAGCAATTTTTTCCCTCTCTTATTCCTTCTCTCTCTCTCTCTCTCTCTCTCTCTCTCTCTCTCTGTTTGTATGTGTTCCTTCCCTTGTTCGTTCTCTCTATTTGGCTTGAGTGCTTTGGATGCACACACATACATCATGTGTGCATATTACACATAGAATGAGCGAGAGAGTGACAGCGAACATTACACAGAAAGCTTGAGCTCCGAGTCAGCGGGTTAAAATGCTTGAATTGTAATTGCCATTCTATGCGAAATAAATGTACCGTTGCAAGCGAATGGCAAAACCAACGGATCAAACTTAGTTGACACTTGTGAAACGTCTACCGTTTGTCAAATGCATTTGGATTATATTACTAGGCCACATTAAGCTTCCTCTCTCTCTCTCTCTCTATGTGCTCTGTGTGTCTCTAATGCACTAATAAAACATAAGATTGTTTAAATTAAAGCGAGGCACACTAAGCGCCAAAAACCAATGGCGCAATACAAAAGCAAGCATGACATGGCATAGCGTAGCAAGGCAAGGCAAACAGGCAGACGATCGGGCGGGTAAGCGGTTGGTCTGACAAGCAAAGCATTCAATTTCATTAGAGTGTTGAGGCTGTAATGCCTTTCAACCTCTTCCGATTGAACATTGAAACATATTATTGATGTAGCTGCATGCAGATTTGCATACCTTTTTTCCCTTCTTTCCTACATTTTCTCTCTCTCTCTCTCTCTACTCTGCTTTGTTTCTCGTTCTACCTTTATTGCCATCGCTCTGTCTCAACATGCACGATGTGCATCGCATGAGCAAAATAGAGAGCGATTTGCAAGTGCGTCTCGTGCAATCCGAAAATTGCCCATTCACACCGGCATTTTACCGTTTGCATTTTCGAAGGTAGCCCAAAATGGGAATTGGCAGACCATTTTTAGACGATACCACTAAATATAAACAGATTTATTGTTGTCTTTTGTGTGCAGAACGCGGTGACGTTCTCTTCGTAGCGATTGTTCTCTCGCACAACGTTGCACAATTCAAACAAAATAACCAAATTGAACAACAACAACAACAACAACAACAACAGCAGCAGCAGCAGTACAGGCATTGAAAAAGTAAAATGGAAAAAAAGCGAAAAACGAAGAAAAAAAATTGTATTACAAAACCAACAACAACAGCAACAAAAGGTAAAGAAGCATATATACACACAGCGAGGTAGAGAGAGACACATAGGCAACGATAGGCGACAAAAGCAAAAAGCTGTACATGCATTTCCATTTGGGATCGTGTTTGCCAGTGAAGGAGAGAGAAAGAGCAGGATAGAGAGAGAGAAAGAGAGAATATTATTACCAGTGTTGGTGAGTAGTGTTGATGAATGCATTTGTCAGAGTTTGTCGATGCGAAACACAACTCGAAAATACAACAGATACGACATTTTCGCATTCCGTGTGGGCTTTTGCCGCTACAAAATCTACAATTCACTGTGTTTATGTATATATATGTAAGTGTGTTTGTGTATGCCATTGGCTGTATGTCTGCAAATATTTCTTTGTGTGTATGTGTGAAAGTGTCTGTGCCTATCTCTGGGTGTATGTCTCTTTCTCTCTCTCTCTCTCTCTCTCTCTCTATCTCTCTCTCTTTCTCTCTCTGTGTGTGCGTGTGTGTGTGTGTGTGTAAGTATTGCAAGAGTAAAAGCAAAGAACGAAAAACGGCTGTGTGTAACATTTTAAATTTGTACAATATAACTACATATTTATATTGTTGCACAAATACTTTTAATCAAATTCAGAAATGGAATTTATCTCACCTGGATTGGCCGATTTTCCTAGCAGACCTAAATAACAAACAGTTTTTCATTAAAAAGCGTTCTTTTCGTTTTTGTTCTAGTGATAGTTGTTGGTTGGTTGGTTGGTTGGATGGTTGCTTGTTGCAAGTGTTCTTCTCTCACACTCCACTGAGTATATATATATATATATATATATATATATATATATATATATATA
>NW_022601438.1:7273764-7283764 GCF_009176505.1 Sitodiplosis mosellana
TATATATATATATATATATATATATATATATATATATATATATATAACTGTTTGTGTTCTGTGCATTGTGTTAACGAAGTCGATTTTTCAATTTCATTCACTCTCTCTTTGACTCTCTTGTTTCTTGCTATCTCTCTCTCCCTTTCTCTCAATATTTATTTCTTTTTGTACTCCTGTATCATTTCGTTGTTGTTGTTTTTTTCTTCGTCTTGCACATCAAATACGTGCTCCCCATTCTCTGATATCGCGCTCCCACCGCCCCCCCTCCCCCCAGTGAAGAAGAATCAAATGCGACGGAAAAAGGGCGAATAGATTCATTTTCTATATTGTTTGTTATTGTTTTTCCCTTCTTCTTCTTCTACGGTGTGTGCTTTCCAATCGACATAAATACATGTCCTGCCCTATATATGTATACGCAATTTTGTGTTCAAATCAATTGATTTGATTTCGTTTTCTTATTATAGTGTCGCCTTCGTCTTTGCCTCACTCTTTCTCTCTGCATCGTTACACGGATTGTTTCGATATCGATGTGTGTGTGTCTATGTACGATGCACAAACGACAAGTAGACTGTGAAGCAAGAACATTGAGGCGAAAAGCCAAGGGACAATCGTACACACACACGCTCACCAGAAATAATCCATATTAAATGGACTTTGAACAGAAGAGAAACGATGACAAATCAAAGTAATATACTGCTTAATTCAGTCCATATATAGAATTTGACGTACGTTTTTTTCCTCTTTTGTCTGATTGTTATACATACACACAAATACACGATCGAACAACAACACATAGAATCATAGAGACAAAAGCAAATAGAATGAGCGATACACACACACGCTGAAAGAAAGAGAAACAGTAAATTCAAGCTCGATATTGCTTTATTACAAACAGCTTTTCGATTTCGATAAAAATAAACCCTCAATACAATCGTTGTGTGTGTTGTGTATGTGCATTTTTTTTTTTACAGTTTGTATGTGTTTGTGCTTTGAAATTATTTTTCGAGGTTTGGATTGCTTTATGTGCGTGCGTTTTGGCTAGTCCCAATTCGATCGAATCTCTAATAACGATGTTTTGTGCTCGTCAAATCAAAAATCCGCACCGTTTTTTCTATGTATTCCGTTCACTTCGAACGACAGAGAGGGATGAAAGCACACATGAAAGCAGAATAAGAGATGATTGATCATTTAATAATTGAATTATGCATCATATGTGGATTGCAGACAAGATAGACTTGCAGTTTTTTTTTCTGTTCATTCCATTGCCTCTCCACTGTCGTCAACACTGAGTGAGAGGTTCTTGTTACTGCTGTTGCTGCTGCTGCCGCCACTGTTGTTTTTTTCTGGTTTGGCTGTTCATCCATTCAGTATATGTTTTATAAATTTCAAGCCTGTGACGTGAACGTATATATAAATATATATACGTATATCGGCTTAACGATGAAACGAAAATGCACGCACAGCACGAGAAAATTTATTAGAATCAGGCTTTCGGATAATATAATGGAAACATCAACAACATCAATACGAAGAAATGAACGCGACTCTCAGTCGGATAGAGACACTCAATAAATTTTTTTTGTGTATATGCGTTGCTGTCGCTTCGCTTTCACAGACTTTTCACTCACTGACATCATGCAAAATCCATTAAAGTTAATCCAAAAATAATGATTTTATATCGAGAGAGGGAGAGAATCCACAGAAATGATCGCGTTACATTTTAATGCGTGTTTGTATGTGTGCATGTGTATTTATGTCGCAAAAGAGATCTCTCACTGTCACTACTACTACTACTATTGCTGCTGCTGTTGCGGCTGCATATACGCTTCTGCAAACGAGGCAGAAAAAAAATTGAATGTTTGTTTGGCTGAAGGGTTTTTTATATTTCATCAACAGAAAACCGTTGTCATGAAAATATGGTTCACTTCATATTCGTTTTGCAACATAATTGCTCTTATTTTTGGTTGCAAATGAATGACAAAACGCAAACAGCAACAGCGACAATAGCAAAAAGTTCAGTTGGGTAGTAACAGCAGCAGCAGCAGCATAATTTGAAGTCGACAAAAAATATACACGAAATTGTTCATATTTTTTGGCATTCAACTTGAATAAGATCGACGATTACTCTGTCAATGCATTTATCAGCTTTTATTGATATTAATTTTTTTCGCATGTGCGTTCGCACACAGAGAATAATCGGTTGGGCACGCGAGCAAAGGAGCAAACGAGAGAGCGAGTGAAAATAGTGACAGTCAATGCCGGTCGTCAACCAGAAGCGGATTTAAATGGCGAAAGCGAGAAAGTCTTTCGCAGAAAAGGGAAAAAAATTAATAACATAAGCTCTAATTAATGTATTTTATTATGATATTTTAAAGCGCATTTTTTGCTGTGAACACAGAGGCGAAAAGTAGATTTTAAAATTTACTGCACTCCGACGTGAGGGTAATTTCCGACCAACCAACGATGTCGACGACGATGGCGACGGCTCTTAAAAAAGACCCATCGTCGAAAATGACGACGACGACGATGACGAGGAGCAAGACGCATTTGACAACAGACAAAAAAAAACAGCACAACATCAGCCAGGCAGCTCGGAGCGCACGAGGAAAGGAAAATGCCAAAAATAGACCATATAAATGGAATGCATAACATAATCCGACACAATGCACGCCGAAAAGCTGGAATCGAAACGGTACAAAACCGAAAAAGCTTTAGCAACATATTTAATATTCGGTGCACGTTTATTCATTTTTGCTTTCCATTGATTCCGTCCATCGTGCCGTTTAGCGCGCGCGGCCATATCAAAAATGATGCACACGAAAAATATATATAAAACAGGAAGAGCAAGAGCAGCCGAACGAGAGTAGGAATGGGTGAGAGAGGAAATTTGCGTGTGGGGGTTCGCGGGATACAACAGAAGCCAAAGTAATCGAGAGAGTGAGAACGAGAGAAAAGGAGGAATTGCCATCCAATCTCGGCAGAACAATTAATATTTATTTTTTTTTACTTCTCCCATTCAGTCATTCACATTCTTTGTGAGTATGTGTGTGTGTGTGTGAGTGTCGTTTTTGAGTTGGTCTCGCAACATACGTTGCACATCGATTTCGAGTTGTTGATCTGATGGAGATGGAAGCCTCTGTGTTCATTTTAATGAGTATTTTCTGAAGCGTTGTTGCCCGCACCGTTTGGTTCATTACCGTTCTGTATGTGTGGAATATATGCTTACTGTGTCTCCCCTTATTCCCGCCAATCTCTCTCGCTCTGTGTGTGTCGTCAGAGAAATTGTTGACGCTTTTGCATTTTTCGATCGTAAATGGAGACTACAGGATTTACAAGATGAGCATGTTTTTGAGTTCGCTGACGCGCTCACGCGAGCATGCCCCATACAAAACATAATGTGTGGGGCAGGGGGAAGCTGAATGAGAGAGAAAAAAACGCGATGAGAATTGCCATTGATGGAAACATTGTCGACGAAATCGGTGCTTATATTTAAAAATTATTATTGACAACTTGTGTCTGTGTCAGCGGGAGAAAGTGAGGAAGAGATAGAGAGTGTGGGTGCGAGTGCGAGTACAACGCAATAGCAGCAACATTGTATATATGTAGCGATCAGGCTGAATGATGTTGAGCCGCTATTGCTGATGAAACCTTTTGTTTTTAATCTTTTCCCATCTACCGTTTGCAATTTTCTATTTTGGTCGCTAAACAAAAGGAATTCGAGCTGGGAATTCGT
The DNA here is from genome assembly GCF_009176505.1 of Sitodiplosis mosellana. NCBI lineage: Eukaryota > Metazoa > Arthropoda > Insecta > Diptera > Cecidomyiidae > Sitodiplosis > Sitodiplosis mosellana. The sequence goes on from NW_022601438.1 coordinate 7,277,498, forward strand.
CGTAAAATCGAAAGCTGATTCTCATTTTAAAAGTCGTTTTTCTCATCTTCAGCTATTTTCGTGTGTATAGTTGAATTGAGGATATTGTTGCTGTTGCTGTTGATGTTATTTTTGTTGAAAGTCGTTTTTTTTTTCGCTTGTATGCTCTTCTCCTCGTTGTCTCAATTCTGTTATTTAAAATGGCATTTTTCATCGTTTTTTTCGCATTTTCGCTAAATGCAAACGAAATAAAATCCAACCATACACAGCACAACGGCAACATCAAGCGAGGCGACAACAACAAAAATGAAAAATATATAATCAAAAAACGGGGCGCTGCAGCGTGTAAGTGTGTAGTCACTACTAGTTTGGTCTATGGCAAATAGAATAAACTGCCAATGCCAAGTGGCAATTGGTGGCAAAGCACGGTGGGAGCAGGGTGGCGAATAGTAGAGAGTGAATGAATGTGGTGAATGAGAATAAAGGGTAAACGAATATAATCGAGATTCATGAGAAGATACGAATATGCAACTATGAATACCATGAATAGAATGAAAATGAAAATGGTTTTATTTTGGACACAGCTAGATTGTGATGGTTGTTAGTTTTGCTTTTGCTGCATCCTTTCATTCCTCTCCATGTATTCTATACTCTTCAATTCGTTATATCATTTTCTGTTGTGGCTATTGTTCCTTTTCATTCGTTCAAATGCTTCTTCTTCTTCTTATTTTTCTTTTAAGCACTACCACCACATTGACAAGTTCTTGTTTTTCGTTTTTCAGTTTTCATTTTCTTTCGTCGATTCTTTTTTCCTTCTTCTTCTTCTTCTTCATCTATTTCATATTCAAGTTTTGTTCATCGTAAATTATGTTTAGCTCTTGTCGCCTGTCTACTTACATAATAGCGTAGCTGCATTTGTGAGTGGTGCACTGGGCTGGGTGGTAGCGGCCGGAATTGATGGTTGAGTCATTGCTGCTAAAGCTGCTAAACTTTGTATGTTCATCGGTGGTAAGAGTCCAGCGGCTGCAGCTGCTGCGGTTGATTCAGCCGATTGTGTATTTAAACCTAAAACATCAATTTAATTAGAATAGTAGACACAACGAATATAAATTAGTGATGTAAAGCGTATTTTATGCATATAGATGTGTACACATTGCTAACATCTTTCTATGAGTGCGCTCTCCGCTCTCTCTCTCTCTCTCTCTCTCTCTCTCTCTCTCTCTCTCTTTCTCTCTTTATCTCACTTTCTCATTTGCGGACATCAAGCCTTAGACGTGCAACATGGCATGGCTTCGACACAGTCAAAAGCTACCGAAATGGCGACCGTATAGTAGAGTGGGTGAGACAGGGAGTGAGCGATAGTGGAAAAGAGCAAGTCGAAGTGACAAACTGAACACGAACATGGACATCAACATTAAACTCATACGTCATTACGTACACTGCACTTGAAACGTGGTGGCATTGTCGACGTATTTGAAACTTTTCGCTCAAAACTGAAATAAATTGCTACTAATTAGAAAACTTGTACCGTTTTCTAGTTTTGCCGTTCCCCAAAAAACCGACGGCAAACGTTTGTCGACTGAGAGAGAAAAACCCAAATAAACTGTCACAAAATTTTTGAATCACTTTATAAGTACATTTTCAAATGAGTTTCCAGTCGTTTCTTGAAATTAGATGAGGCAAAATACACGAAAGGGCATTTAACTTATTAAAATATCCAAAGCGATCTAACTGAATGGCGAGTAGAACGAAGTTTAGCCAGCAACAAGGAGACAGTTAGAGAAGTGTTTGTGTTTGTGTTCGTAGTCGTGTTTGCGTGTGTGTGTGAGAGAGAATGAGAGACAAAGTGAACATTTTCAATTGATTCGTTTGTAATCTACGATCGTCAAGCGAAAAGTTTGCCATTTTTCTCTCTCTAAAATGCAGTTAAAATTTTGCAAACGACGAACGACACACATATATATATATATATATATATATATATATATACATATAGAGGAGAAGATGAGGAGCGAACGAGCAAGAGAAAATGAAAATCGATTATGGGAATTTGGTTACCTTGTAGAATTTGTTGTTGCAAACCAACTGCCTGCAATTGTTGCAATAGATGCAATGAAGCTGGTGATATTGATTCGGTAGCAGCTAGAATTGGGCTGGATTGCTGTGGCGGATTTGGTAGTATTGATGGTGTGGATGGTGCTGTCGTCGAACCAATATTCATATTAGCTGCAGCTAAATTCCATAGATTTGCCTGCATTTGCTGCATCTTCTTTTGTTCCTTTTCCTTTTGTGTATCGGCAAATTTGACGACGATCGGTGCACTGCAACCGTCCATTGTATGCGACTGATGTAAACCCTTCAAATTGTAACGAAATACAGCATGCGAAAATCGTATGGATGAGGACAAAAAAAAACGAGAAACAAGCAAGCAAACAAATTATTATATTAAGCATACTGAAATACATGTAGATAGCGAATAAGAGAAGGGAAAAAAATTCAAATCGAATCCCCGAGTTACAAGTAACAAGTAACAAGAGCAGACCAAATAACAGGCCAAACAAATTCGCTCTATATTTCGCATACACAGACACCCACACACTGAAGAATGAATGTTGCCGGTTGGAGTACGCAAATCAAAAAGACAGGGGATACTAATAATGGATACTTTTTCAATGCATTTATTCTTCATCTCTGGTTGGTTGTTTTTTTCTTTTTCTTTTTCTTGTGCTACTCTCTGTGTATTTTTTCTTCCTCATCTCTTCTGTTGTTCTCATCGTCTGTTTTCTATATTTCGTTTTGCCGTAATTTTCTGCATTTTTTTTTCTCCTCTCCTCAAAATAACTCATATTACAAGCAATATTTTATATATTTTTATCCATCATTTCGATATTGAAGATTCAATGTGTACATTTTGTGCCTTTCACCCAACAATTTTTGCAGTCGGAGGTATGAGTGATTGGCATAACACACATATATACACAGAGAGCGAGAAACAAGAGAAAAAAAAATGAAATAAAAATGTAAAAAGAAACCATGGAGATCACGAGAGAGAGAAAGAGAAAAAAAAAATGAAAATACATCGGTGGAAAGCATAAAAAAACGAGCACTTCATCGCTTACGGTAACTCGCAGGCAAATGCTGAATATTTACGGCGTAGACACTGTGTATATGTGTGTGAGTGTATGTTTGCGAAAAAATAGCGATGACAGCACAATTCACGAAGGGAGGACGAAATTATGGAGGCTACAAAGGAATAAGAATATCCATCGGGGCAAAAAAAAAACAACTACGAGCACACAAAGAAGAAGAAGGAGGAAAAGAAGAAAAAAACGAAGAAATTGAGCAATTTACCTTAATCGCGCCAATAGCTGCCTGCTTCGATGAGAACGTTACGAATGCACATCCTTTACTTTGTGCATTTTGATCACGTAAGACCGTGCATTCTTCAATCGGGCCATGTTTCTCGAACAATTTGCGCACATCGGCCTCGTTCAATTTTTTATTCAGCATACCAACGAACAGCTTACGCTCTATAGAAACATGCGGGATGGAGAGAAAAAAAAAGGGAGAGAGAGAAAATATTAGAGACATTCAATACTTCGATTACAAACGCACCCGCAACACCCGAAGATGAAACGAGATAAATAAGAGCATCGTAAGACGTTACACATTCAAACATACAAATTAAATAAAACGAGAGTGGGGAATTTTGTGTGTGAGTGAGACGAAGCGAAAAATTTATTGTAAACCAATCCAAAAAAAAACGAATTCAGACGCCGAAAATAAAACTAATGACAAAAATTGACATCAAATCATCTCTGTTATGGTGCACGAGGCAAAAATGATGATGACGACTTGATGATGAGAGTGGGGAAAAATGCAAAAATAAAATGAACCGAGTCATTGGATGCTTCTGTTGCGGCTGCTGCTACCACTGCCGCTGTTGTTATTGTGTGTATTCTTTTATATATGTATCGAAAATACTTAAAAACGAAATAAAATCGAACAATGCAGACGAGTGGGTGGGTTGGTTTGATACCATGGGTTCATCAATTTTGTCAATATTTCATATCATTTCGTTTCGGATTTTTTTTTCCTTCTCCTACTCGAAAAGTGATCACGAGCTTAGCTTTTCATACATACCGTGCTTCACATATTACATTACTCATATTAATATGCTGTACGTACACCGATTTCTTAAAATGACAGCAAGTCGTTCGTTCGTACACACATACATACATACACATTCACGTTCTCAATATAAAAATGATATAAAAAAGCCGATGTGTGTAAAAAAAGATAAACGGACATAAAAAAAAACCCTCGACCGAGTGAATGGAGAAAAAAAACCAAACAATAGCTTAAAAAGATAGGCACAATGGAACGAGAGAGAAGAGTGAACCTCGCTAGCATTGTTATCCACCGTGAATAATACAATTAAAAAAGAGAGAGAGAGAGAGAGAAAGAAAGAAAAGAAGAATGCTTTGGGTCAGTCGAAGGAATCATGGGAAAGGAAACAAGTCAAATTAATAACAAAACGACAACTCAAGGAAAGAAAAAGTCGGAAGAATGGAGCGAAAGAAGCAGAAAAAAATGTGATAGTTGTGCATTGGGGCTGTACGCTTCGTTCTTTCATCCATTCCCCCGTCCCTCCCATTCTTATAGCGGCCTATATCATATCGTATCGTATCGTATCGTAACTCATAGTATCAATTATTAGTGAAGTCATTTATTACAAAATGTGAAAGCTTCGAAAATTGTAAGTCTTGTAATTGTTGTATCCACTCATTATTATACTTCTGTTCGGTACACAATTTTTTTTTCCGTTGTTTTTCCACTTCTTTTTCATTGTGGTACACAAACACTTGAATTCACATGAAAACAACAGCAACAACAACATGAAGAAGAGTGCGGCGAGTTTGTGTTTGTGTTTTATGCATATGCGAGTGGCATATTTTTGTGTCCTGGCCGAATGAGCCCGTCAAATTGGAGTGGGCACTTTAACATGCAAATGGACTAAAGAATTTTTCCCATGTATAGTGATAAGTTTATAAACAATTTATACTGAACGAACGAACGAATGAACGAACTAACCAAAATCAACCGACCGACCAAACCGAATAAAACGGACGAAGCTCTCTAAACAGATACACTCACACACACACACACATAACACACAATTGCGATACGAACGATGAGTCAAACGCAATCATAGGAAATAAATATCAGATCCGTTTATCCAGCTCCAAAATGGTTGTTCCGTGTTTTAGTTCGCCTCGTTTGCTCGCTCGCAACTGGATTTTCGAATAAAAAGTGATCGATAATCGATATCGATGAATTACAAATACACATATTAGAATAGATGTTTGTTCAATTGTATTATTAACGGTCAATATGTAATTCGTTTTATTTATCTCTAGGGGCTTCTATCACTCACAAAATAGAACGGCAATTTCCACATTGTCCGTATCGAATACATGTATATATATATACAACAATTTATATAATTTGGTGGATCTCTCCAGTGCACCTCATGAATTGGCCATTCCAAGCTAATATTTGTGGATTAGTTGTCATATTTGTGAAAATGTATGCTTTTGCAGCAATTTTTTTTCATCGCTGCTGGTGCTACTGTGCTGATGTTGTTGTTATTGGTGTAAATCAAATATAGATTCTGACAAATGAACTGAGATCAAGCAACAAAAAAAAACAACAAAACACACACACACACACCAACACCGACACAACAAACAATTTGCCAGGCCGACATTTTGCTCGTTTTGCAAACGATCGGTTTATACTTTTGGGCTGAATCAGTTGGTTGGGTTTTTGTTTTGGTGTACACGGGCCCATATTTTTTTTTTCTCTTCTTGTTTCGAACGTTTAATCCCCTAGATTCTTCCCTTTTACCATCAAGTGCTCTCCTCGATGAAAATTACCAATTTTCATGTGTTGATTTGAATGGACAAACAATGGAAATGGAGAAAGAGAGTCAGAGTCAGAGGCGGCCACTGGATATTTTCTGATATTATGTTGCGTGTACATGAGAACCATATTTTTTTATATTTCATTTTGCTTATGTTTGTTCGTCCTCTATTTACCCAGTGGCCGTCGTTTTTTTTTCTCTCTTGTTGTTGTTGCGTCCGTTGTCTCTTTGTTGTGCTGTGTATACTCCTCTTCTACTTGTCGTTTGTATCAATTTTGTTCCGTCTCTTTCTCTCTTTCCCTCTGCTACGATATTAAAATAGAATTTTCTTGAACAAATATTGATTTTGTGTCAATGATTCG
>NW_022601438.1:7285005-7329517 GCF_009176505.1 Sitodiplosis mosellana
TGTGTGTGTGTGTGTGTGTGTGTGTGTGTGTGTGTGTGTGTGTGTGTGTGTGTGTGTGTATTTGTCGTTGGTATTTTCATTTTTCTGGTGCGTTTTTGTTCCTTTTTGCTTTTGTTGTTTGACACATAAAAAAGATGGGAAAAAAAGAGTGGTTGGGATACTGAAGACGTTGGTAAAGCGAAAAATGCATGTGGCAAAAGCCCTCGATAAAAATAGCCATATCACTATAACGATTACGGAACTGAAGAAAGCGGCTGAACTGCTTCAACTACCACCACAACATACACACACACACATACACGGACTCTTTCTTTTTTTTAACGAGAATGGAATGGAAAAAACATATCGTGTATTCGATTTTCGCATGGTTTTCAACATTTTTCATTTATTGGGAAAATGTTCGAATTTTCAATGCATAATTCATGACATGACAGCGTCGATGGAAGTGGGTACTTTTTAGCATATACACACATTAAACTTATACGAACGTTGAAGAGAGAGAGAGAGAGAGAGCGAGATAGAGAGAGAGAGCACAGCAAAGGAAAGAAAAAACAACTCACATACACACAATTCAAGCCACATACCGAGTGAGCCGTAGTGAGCCGAAGAATAAAAACCATTGCAGTTCGCCAATACATTCTTTGTAACGTCAGGAACCGATACATTTGCAATAGACTACTCACGCTCTTGCACTCCCTCTCTCACTCGCATACTCCACGAATCGTATAACTTTTTCGCGTAATATTTATGAATATTGAATATGCATGGTTTGGCATAGTGTAGTTTGGTATGGTATGGTCACTCTCTGGCATTCCATCGACCGTAAAACGAAAAATCAAACCCACCCCGCCATCCCTCTGCCATCTCTATGTATATCTATATAGTAAACTAACCGAGTGACCAAAATAATAACAGAGACGAGGAATAACAAAAAAAAAGAATGCAGAGAGTATCTCTCACAAAAATTAAATAATAAACAAACAAATATGTATACAAATAAGCGAACGAAACCAAATCAAACTGAACCGAACCGAAAGTTGGGTCACTTGTTCGCTCGCATGTTCACAGTTTTATCTGCAGACGATACAAATACCGTCGAAAATCATTAAATTAATACTGTTCATACGTCGTAGTTATTTGTGTGTGCATAAATTTTGTGTGTTGGTGTTATAACAGAGAGAGAGAGGGAACAAGAGATACAATGAAAGCGCAAGCAAGCGAAAGAGGATCTGATATTTGAGTGATCGAAATACGTGATTTTTTTTTGTTGTTGTTTTCATTTTTATTGCGTTCTGATAACCGCCTTTTTTTCGCCTTCCATTAATATAATATGGCAAACAAACAACAGCAACAACGAATTTAAATCGATTCGAGTTTTTGTATGTGCAGCTTAATACACACAGCTCGAGTGAGCGAACCAGTGAGTGTGAGCGAGACACACACACACACAGAGAGAGAGAGAGAGAGAAAGTGTGTGCGGTGATGCAACAAGATGAAGGGAGAAAATGAAAATTTATTCTACAAAATCATCACACATAAATCACAAAATAATATTTACACATTTCAAAATCGGATGAAGAAACAACATACAGTGGCGAATACCCGGGAATTCAGTTGTGGAACCGTCATCGTCAACAACAATAGCAAATTCTCGCACACTTTGATAGATGCTGCGCACACACACACACACACACACAAACAGAAGCAAATACATTGTGAGAGAAAGCGTGAGAGTGAACGAGTTCGAGAAAATAACTTTATTTTTTGGGGTTCTTCGGTTTTTTTTGTTGCCTCCTTTTGCAAATTTACGAAAATTCAATTCTCATGAAAATTTTGCGAAAAGATTAAAATGCTGCTTTTGCTGCTGCTGCTGCTGCTACATGAGCAGCGACGAGAGATCAGACTTTTTTTTCTTCGCTTGCTTGGCGAAAGAATGAGAAAACGTTCAGACAGGCTGTTTTGAAGTAAAATCTATCGAAAATGGTATGCAAGCGTGAGAGAGTGAGAAAGAGCAAAAGCGGCAAGTGGCTGACTGCTTCGTTTCGAATCTGTGGCTGTGGATTTCGGAATGCACATACAGCGGCACAGAGGTTGATTTAGCTCGAAATAAGTTTTCAGTAAAACGCGGCTTTTGGGTACAAAGCAAGAGTAACCAAAAATGTAGTTGGCTAAACTTTACAGAAAGTTTCATCAAAATACGTATGTTACCCATTCATTTCATTTCATTCCTTCAACATACACACACACACACATTCGGCAAAGAATCAAATATGAAAAGAAAATGTGAGATTGAAAATTCCGGGGCAAAAAAGCTCGCATTCTCATGTTTTTAAAGATATTTTTGTGTATTCATGTTGTGGATGTGCGAAACGAAAACAGGGCAACAATAATAGCAGCCAAAAAAAGTTGAAACAGCCAAAGAGGATTATAACTGAAGAGTGAAATATGAGGCAAACAAAACGAAGAAAAAAAAAGAAAAAAAAAAGCAAACGCGGTGTTACACTTTTGATTCTCTCTCGCTCCGTCAATGGAACATACACAATGCGAGCGAGCGTGTGCAGCTATAGAATACACGAAAAAAAAAACAACAACAACAAACCGTTCCAATTTTTCAACATGTCAATTGTCTACGGCAAAAATAAACACACAAACTTACACATCGGCATTGAGTTAAAAAGTAGACAATATAAAGGGAAAACGAAGAAGAAGAAGTGGTCGAATGAAAGAAGAAAAAAAATATTGTATAATGTAAAGACGAGAGAAACGCGTTCGCGACTGTTGAAATATGCACGCGAAATAGTAATGCAGCTGAAGTTGGAAATTTTTTCTTCCAATACGTCGCGAATACAGCAACAGCAAGCTGATAAATAATCAAAGTGTAGTCGGGTATTGGAAACTCTCGTTTGCATCGAACGAACGAACTACCGTATAGCAGAGGAGGCGAAAAAAGATTCAAATTTACTCTCTCGGTTTATTTAAATTGCAGGAAAAACGGAATCAAAGTTTCAATGAAAAGTTGAAAGAGAGAAAAAAAAAGACTTACCATTTCTGTTTTCGCTATCGGCTGGCTTCATTTGAATCGGATGATGCATCTGCGAGTGAAGAAACGATGTAAACGACGAACATAGAAAAAGAAGAAAAAAAAGATATGGAGATTGAGAAAAAAAATGGAATCGAAAACTGTATAGAGGGAATGTAAATTATTTTTCAAGTATTGATATTGATGAACGGAGCAAATAAACAATCTGAGCAAGAAGTTGATCGAGAGAAGAGTCGAATGCGAGGAGGAAATAAAAAAAGAAGTACACGAACGAATAGAAACAAAATGATAAAGAAGAAGAATAAGAAAAGTAAATCACACAAATGCTACAAATGCAATATCAGTTTAAAGAGATCGATTAAGTTTTCCCGAAGACTTTTGTTAAACATTTGCAGTGCCGCCAATGATTTGACTGTCTCTTGGTTCCAGCTGCTCACTCTCTATCCTCTCTAGCTATCTCTTCGTCTCTCTCGTTCTCTCTTCCTCTCTTCGTCACAATTTTCCATTCAATACGAGAGATAGACAGAGAGATGCTGCGCCCAATAGATACAATGACAGCGATCGAAAGAGAGAAAACGAGAAAATTGAAACAAGTTGGAATGTTTGTGTCATGTTGTCTTGGTTGGGTCTTGGGGTGCGTTTTCACTTGAACGCGCCCAAGCAGCAGCAGCAGTAGAGGCACCAATAGCACCGTCCCAACGGAATTACACCATTATTTTGCCATTTTTTGATTAATACGAGAGTGAAGCGTATTCAATGAACGGTCTAAATCAGAAATGAGAGGAGAAATTCCCTACGTCTCGAGCAAGCTGCACATCAATCGGCAATTTGTTTCGCAGTAGCAATTTCTGTTTTTTTTTTTACCATCTTTCGTCTCATTTGAAAATGTGTGTGTGTGCGTGTGCACAGTGTCATAAAACATATTTTCCTTATCGGAAAATTGCGATCTAAAATATAGATAGTATCTATTTTTAAGAGTGCCTTCGTTTCGAAGCAGAAAAAAAAGAGCTTCGGAACTCAATTTCAAGTTGACTCTTATGTTTTTGATTTTCTTGTACATTTCTCTTTGCAGTCCGTTCTTTTTTTTCTTTTTCTCCTAGTATGTATGCATAAAACAAAATAGCATTTAGTTTAATTTCCGTTCACTTTTGTCCATCAGTCACAAGAGGAAAGAGCGATAGCGTGAATGGAGAAAGAAAAAGAAAAAAAGGAGGACAAATCTGTCATGCTTTTGAAAACCTGACTCGATGAAAGGAATGAAAGAAGAGACGAAGTCACAAAAATGCTGTCAATATATTTCGCATGTTTTCGACGTATCGTGTACTTTCTTTGTGCTCAACGAGAGGTGATGTACAATCGATTGAATGAGTATGGCCGCGTCGTGCGCTGGAAAATGAAATGGAGCAAGGAAGAGAGAGAGAGAGAGAGAGAGAGAGAGAGAGGCAGAAGTGCTGTCGAACAACCAACCAATTCGGTTTGGTTATGATGGGGAAAATTTGTTAGGTAAACGAATGATCCGCATTGAATTAAATGGCGTCGCACAATTATGTTTACATATTGGAGTAATAATTGTTGGAAAATGAACTTCTCAAATGGCTGATTGCAAGGCATTTGTATGGCTTATGTGTGTGAACGAGAAACGTGAACGTTCTCGCGCTTCTTGTTCCTGAATGAAGCGCGTACACATTCTTTGCGCGAGTATACAACAAAATCAAACAAAAACTTTGTCGAAAATATCAAAGTCTTGATGATTGTTTAGTCTCCTTTTGTTGCCCTACCCGCCATCTCCTCATCTCTGCCACGTCCTTTTGTAATGGCAATTATGCGAATTTTAAACGGTGTGCAGTTTCAATTATGTTGATCGTATGATAAAACTTTCTCGTACATCAAAGTCACTAGAGAACCGAAAGCGCGCGCGAACACCACTTGCAAATAAATGAATGAAGCAAACAGACACACAGACAGACAGAGCCAAGAACGAAAAGAATGAGCGAAAAACAACAACGTTAGGAGAAAAAAAAAATTGGTTCAAACGGAATGGTAAGCCTCTCAAAACACAAGAAGCACCGCATTACAGTGAATGTAAGTGAGTCAGAAAACGAGTGAGGGGGCAGGGAGGTAGGGAGGTAGAGAGTGAGATATCGTTAATGCGACAGATGAATAGAAACGGCGCGAGTGCGAAAAAGAGAGCAGAGGCACTGTGGGGTCGAATGAGTGCACGCCACCGGGAATACGGTAAGGTATGAAAAGAAACACGGAAAATGAACAGATTAATGCTGATTCGTCGTTTTTAATTCAACTTTTACCTTATGTCCAAATTGTGTTGTGGGAAGAAGCGAAAATCGCTCGAATTGAAATGAATAAAGTGAGATGCCATATCAACGTGCGCGCCATCGCTCTCATTTTGGCGCTCGACGGATGGTAAGAGGCATGGGAATGGATAGCAAAACACACACACACAGCGCTTGAATTCTCTTTCTTTCTTTTTCTCTGTGCAATACCAAAGACATGACAATGATAGAAAGAAAGGAAACGAACTGAAGAAAAACAACCGAGAAAAAAACCGACAGCCAGATTTGCAGTGAATGCGGCATTTGTCCTCTGAAACCAACACACTCAAGTACACACACACACACACACAAATACCACTGGGTAAATTCCTTACTTTTGCTTCTCTGAATTGTCTCTTCTGGTATTATCTATTCAATGTTGAGAATTTTGTGGCGCGCACATGGGCTGCACCATCATCAAGTCTCGGCTCAGATGGAGAGCTCACTCTCATACTCTCTCTCACTCTTCATTTGCACAAAATCCCGAATAATTAAATTGAAATTAAATGTGCAATGTTGTTGTTGCCATCATCATCAACAATGTCATTGTGACGCTGAGAAATTTGAAATGCCATTTACTGTCGTCGTTCTGGCTTAGTGCACGCATTCAAAGTCAACGACGAAAAACACACATGAAAATAGACTTTGCGAGGCTCGAAGCATTTAACATGCGTCACTCTATATATGAGCACGATCGAAATGAAATATAAATATGTGTGCGAGAGATAGAGGGAGCAGGGGAAGGAAGAGTGGCACGCATGAAAAAGAAAATAGCGTACAGGATGATACAATAAATGTAATAGCAACAACAGCAACAACAGCAGCAGGAGCAGCAGTGGTAGCAGCAACATGATGCCAGTAAAAAAAAGTAAATTGAATCGAAATGAACAAAAAACATGCACAAACACACGCACACATACACATCCACTGTCACGAATGAAGACATCGAGATAGAGCGAAATGAAAACAGGGATAGAAGAGACAGTGTATTGAGAAATGGAAAACTATTTATACATATCTCATTGTGTATAGAGAAAAACGGATGTGGAGACTAACAACTTCCGTCAAACTTTCTTTTCTTCCCAGCACAACAACTGCAGCGACATCGAAATTGAGTCAGAGTGCGACCGAGATAGAGAGATACAAGAGCCACAGAAAGTGGAACCGAAAGTGAGTGTGGGTGAGAGAGAGAGAGAGAGAGAGAGAGAGAGAGAGAGAGAGAGCCGCTGTGAAATAAGCGAGACCGACAAAAGAATATAAACTATTTGTATTAAAGTTAAGCGCATAGAACCATGTGACATATAAATTACGTCATAATAATGTGTGGCATCATTGGAAAACCAAATGAATAATAAACGTATAAATGGGCACATACACACACATAAGCGCACACATTCACACATGCATACAAATATTTCGTCCCGAAAATGTTACACATGTAAATTAACTGTGATGTTTGTTATGCTATGCGGCACAAATGTACCAGGGACAAGTGACTGGAATAAGAGCAAATACACAAAAACAGCAACGAATGAAAAAAACACACACACACACACAGATTTGTTCACAACTTGAGAGTCGAAATGAGCATCACACACACACATATACGCACACATTTCACGACCACATGATTTCACGCAATATTTTCGTTCCGTTTCTTAATTCACTTTTTGCCACATAAGCACATGTCGGGGCACTTTTTGCCACTTGGTGTCATCACTTGTTGTTTTTTCTTCATATATATTTCCCAACACAATACATATACGAAACACAGAAATATACTATCTCTTGATTCATGGATGGGTAATGATTATGTGCACGATGTTGATCATGGGAGTTATTTGTCACGATCGAAGATTAGTCAAAGGACGCCAAAAAAAAACAACAAATAAATAATAACGAAATGAAGAGATATATGTTGTGATGTCGAAAGGAAAAAAAAAAGAAAAACAACAAAAAACGCCACGAAAATACGAAGAGAAGAAAAAAATATTTATAGATAGATATAGATATAGATAGATAGATAGAGATGCTATATAATACTTACCCCGGCCAGTGTTTTAACATTGTGCAGTGCATCTTGTGCATTTAGAGCTGCCTTTCGAGTAAAGAACGTCACAAAACAACACCCTATAATGAAATAAACGTGCCATATACAATATAAAAGATTCATTTGGCGGAAGAAAAAAAAAACTCAACAAAATGCAATATGTTTTTTTTTCTCTGCTGTTCAAAAAACCAACATACAATAGAGATAATTAAAAAAAAACACTATATCATAATTAAAAAATAATAAAATAAAATGCAATACGCAAATAAAATATGCAATGCATATGTTATATAATATGAATGTAATCCAGTGGCATAAAGATAAAATCAAATTAGTCGTCAGCGCTCCAAGTGCTCGGATGGCATTCTAAAAATACACCATACAAAGCAAAATATATTGTGAATTATGTGAGCGAAATAGAGAAACGAAAGAGCGTGTAACCCGTTGTAAATGTTTAACCCGTTGGTATTTGAATTTTGTTTTTAATTTTTCATGCAATTAACCTATTCGACGTTTGATTTAAATGATCAACAATATCAAACCGCCAAAAAATAAACTAAGCAAAACGGAGCACTTGAAGCCATGCCGACCATGTGTTGTAATACGCGCACCAAAAACATATATAATATATATATATATAAATATATATAAAATAAAATGTAATAATAAATAATCATATGTATATACGTATATTTTACAAAATACGGAACGAGATATAAATAAAAAAAAATAAAATAAAATGCATAATTATAACAGCATATAAAATGCGAAAATCGAATATACAGGCGACGAGAGATAGAGAGAGAGAGAGAGAGAGAGAGAGTGAAAAAGAGCTGAGAAAAATAAATGGAAAGAGTAAATATTCAATGGAAAATATATATGGATATATAAAATAATTGGAAAATATTGAGCGATTGGACGCATTTTTTATTATTACGATATACTATTTTGAATTTCGCCCCGGATGGAAATTGGATTTTGATGTGAAAGAGGAATGGAGAGAGAGAGAGAGAGAGAGAGAGAGAGAGAGAGAGAGAGACAAAAAAGAGTAATAGAATCGTAGGATGAGAAATGCAAGCATAAATTGTAAATTCATTTCAATCTCTTGAATTGACCAGCACAATGTAAAATTTGCGAGAATATTACTAGTCGAAAATTAATATGTTCGTGTGTGGTGGCGGTGGTGTTGTTGACGGTATTAGCAGGAGATGAAGAGCTGCAGTTGCTTTTACCAAATGAAATCAGCATGCCGGTGTGGGAATTGTAAGTATGAAGAACGATTTGTAGCTGCAAATCGCTCATACAATCGTCGACATGTTTAAATGGTTTATTAAAAATCTCGCATCAACTTTTGTTCTAGAACACACACATACACACACACCTACCCACGAGTACATTCTATTAAATACGCTCGATTCCGATTCATTTGAATTTCAACTGGAAAAATCTATTGGATAAATATACATGGACCATCAGGCACACATGAGGGTGTGTACGAAGTTGTTGTTGTTGTTGTTGTTGTTTTTTTTCAAACTCTGTGTTGTTAGCGAATATTTGCTATCACACCTGCAACAATCGCTTGTTGTTGGATATACTCGATTTAAATCGATAACAGCAAACATATTCGACTGCTGCCCATTCTCCAAATTCAGCCCGGTGCCGCTCGCTCACACCATACACACACACACACACACTCTTACTCTTGTACATATCGTAATTCGCATCGTCTCGTTGTACAATGTGAAAACTCGGTGCGGTTTACACGCTTAACAAAGTACTGCGAACATAATAAAACCGATCGAAATGTTAGAAAGAGAGATCGAAATGTTAGAAATGTTGGGCGAGCGAGCGAGAGAGCGAGTTAACAAACGAGCCACCGGACGAACGAAATGAGTTTGGTAGATGATTTAATGAAATTCCATTGGTCAATAAATTAATGGATCGCATTGTTATTATAAATGAAAATATTTTATTTTGTGTGCCGTCGATGATTTTGGCCATACACGTACATACGTTCGACAATCGAATTTTATTTTCCAGCGACCGCCCCAGCGATGGAATCTGTCTTATTGACTTTGATGTCCATTGTTAAATTAATAACTGGAATTTTCATTTAATTGTAATTTGAGATTGTTGCCCATTCTGGTATTTCGATAATATTTTCTGTTGATTTATTCAGTTCCTTTTTGTCTGACACGGCCACAGCAACAGCAACAGCAACAAACAAACAACAGCGCGCTTTGGAATGCCGTGTTTTGTCTGTGTGCTATCCCTCATTGAATCAAAGTCGAGCAAATTAACTTGAAGCTTTGTTAGTAAAAATTCCATTCACAAGTCGTTTTTATTTCGTGTCGTTTATTTTTTTTCTTCTTTTCTATTTTTGCTTCTCTCCGGCTGAAAATGATAATAATTGGAATGGACGAGAGCGAGAGAAGCAAGAGGGGAAGAGACAAAGAGCGAGAGCCATAAGGCAACATTCCAATGTTGCGTGAAAATATCACACAGCAACGAAAAAGCACATTGAATTTGGTGGTTGTGAAATTACGAAAAATTGGCACGCGCATCGTTCGTTTGTCGCTGTGTTGTCGTTGCCGCCGTCGTCGTCGTCGTCCTCGTCGCGCTCCTGAATATTTACGCCGGATTTACTCAATTGAATGCGATGGAAAATCATCGCACACTATTATCAGAACATTAAAATTGGGTGCCAAATTCGAAATGCCCACCCCTGAGCGAATCATTGCCAAGAAAAATGCAATTTCGTGTTAGAAACCGAACAGGAAAAAAAACAAGATTAGAGTTTAAAGAGAAATTGGAAAAGAGAGAGAATAAACAGAAATCTCAAACGTAAATATTGCAAGAGAAAAAAAACCGCGGCCAAAAAAAAAGTGACAAGAAATTAAAAAAAAAACAGCCAGGAAAAAAATGATCTAATCCAATTACCTTTACTGACACCAGTTACTTTGTCCCGTAGTACATTTATCGAATGCACACGACCAAATTCCTCGAACATTTCACGTAATTGATCCTCGTCCATTGATTTCGGCACCTGGCCAACAAACATTTTTATAAAGTCAGGATCCGGTTGTTCGCAGCGATTCGCGCACAGCCCTTCCGGTGAACCATTCAAGTTATTGTTATTCAAAACATTGTTATTGTTATTGTTGTTGATGGCTGTGAACACAAAAAAAAAGATTCATCATTTTCGTTTTGTAACGATGTTTTTCTTTATTTTACTGAATGAAAAAAAAAATGCCATTTGCAAAATCACGCTTTGCAAAATATTTAATGTTTTTTTTTTTCTCTCTCGAAACAATATCGAAAAGAATCGAATAAAAAGCAAAAGCAAAAGAAAAAAAAAATTGAAAATAAAAAGAGAAAAGAATTTTGTTACAAAATGCGCCATTATTTGTGCGCTCTTTTTACCGGCTGCAGAAACGGCATTGTTAATATTAATCGTGGGACTGGTGCTACAACTGTTGTGGTTGTTCCTGAAATGGTATGAGAAAAAGAGAGAAAACATTGGTGAAATTTATTTTTTTAATAAAAATGTTTTTTTTTATCGCAGATTTATTGAAAAAAATGAAACGAGATTTCAATTGAACAGAGAGAGAGAAAGGGAGAACAACGAATATTTGGAATTTAAGTGAAGCTCAAAAGTCTATATATCCAGGTGTATATAAAATAGGTAGAGAGTGAAAAAGTCGTATTCATTCGCGAGATTTAACCTTCCAAGTTTATGGCATTTTGTGGTTTCGATGGCAGAGAGAATTTACGATTTTTTTTTTCTTCTCTCGGTTAATTCTTGTTCGAAGAGGGCTGGGAGGAGAAAAACTGTTCTTGGAAAATTAATTTGTTTTGAGCATTGTTTCGCATTCGTCGAGCCATTACTTACGGAATTAAGACCCATCCAGTCGAATGAAGCCAAAAATGGAGCAGCGCGATAGAGAGTGAGAACAAGAGAAAGCAAGAGAAAATTCAAAAATAACTGGAATATTGCGATAAGAAAATATGAATGAAAGTTTTTCGTACTGAACGGGAATAGAAATGAGATACAAATAATCGTTGTGGCCAATTCAATGTTCAGAACTTCCGTGAATGTGCGAAACACGCACGGTCAACTTGCTCTCAGACACACATCACGCTGGCCTTTGGAAACAGTGGCAATGGCGACGATGAACAGCAAAATTACGATACTGTAACAGCCTCTTCATTAGTTTTATGTATTTTTCCGTCCATTTGTGTCCCTGACTATATGTGTTTTTTTTTTGTTCGGTTGTCCTTCTCTTCACATCTCTCGTAGCGCGCACGATGTGATGCTGTTGTTTTTGTTTTAAACGAGCCCCGATTAAGAACGTGCACTGTGAATTATTGTATCATCATAATCAGGCGACCACGAAAAGTTTTTTTTTTATCCTGCGGCCGTAAAAACGGTTTAAAGCAAAAAGCCAACGGAAAAACCATACTCACACTCATACATACACTCACATGTACACATTTTCGCTTCAATACACACATGCGCTCAATTTGCTTTGTGCCTGTCGTATCATTTGGTTCCATTTATCATAAAATGTGCTCATTCGACGAATGACTGATGATTTGATAGTTTTAGCAACAAATAGATAGCATGTAATATACTTTTGCATCATTAATTCCATGCGAGTTGAAGCGGTCAATGGTTGGGGTTGGGTGGAGTAGCGGTCGACGGCCCGAAACTGAATTTCACAGTTTACGTGAGATGATACAAATGGCAGTACATAAATTCAACTATGATTTCGTTTTATTTCCATCTGGCCGCCCCCACCCCAATCTCTCTCTTTTTCACTTCTTCGCATATATATATATATATATATATATTTATATATCCCACTCTATTTTCGGTCGTTCGGTTGCTTTCTCGCGCGCGTGAAACCATCTCAATCTCACCGAAAATGGTTTGGCGCTCGTTTACTTTCTTACACCCTCCTTCCTCAACCGCTTCATGCAAAGTTTTCGCAAAGTTTCAAAGTAAATATAAGCGCAATTTCATCCAGGTATATTAGATGTATATATATATATATATGTGTGTGTGCTGTGTATACAAAACTCTACCCATCTCAAGGCTCCTCAACGAAACGCAGTATCAAACGGCCAAAAAGAAGAAGATGAAATAAAAACTCAGCGAATACAAAGTAAAGAGGGAGAGAATCATACAGCAGTAACAGTAACAACAACAAAAAAACAAGAACAATAATGGAACAGGAAAAAAAGATGCGAAAAGAACAGTAAAAAAAGAGGAAAAAGAAGCGATCATCATGCTGATAATAAAAAAAAAGCAGAAGAAAAATTAGACATTTTTAACAAAAGTTTTGTGTGTGCTTGAGAATGGGCGCTATCGTACATGATGTGTACATAAAACGATGTCCATAAAATTTGTCTCGATCCGAAAAAAGCAACAACAATAACGAAAAAAAAATCAACAGCGGCAAAATAGTGTGATAGCATAAGAGAATGAGAGTGAAGCAGAGCAGCAGCAGCAGAAGCAACATCATCAAGACAAGCGTCAGAGGTGCCAGAGGACAGGAAAAAAAGGCACATGCACGACATTGATAAAATGATAAAAGCGTATAGTTCGAAAATGCTGCACCGAGAATAGATAGGGAGCAGGAGCGAGCGAGCGAGACATAGCAAGCATATAAAAAAAATAACGATGACAAAGGCGAACTCGAACCACAATGATATCTTGTTGTTTTGTTTTGTTTCGCAAAAATAAAGTTTGATAGACGATAAGTGATTGACTTTTATTTTTATTGGGCTTAACAGAAGTCGAACGGTTTTCTCACATGCATGGCTTGCTTTCGGCGAGCAAGAGCGTACATATTGTTGAATTTGGTGCGACGTATGAAATGTGAAGTGAGCGAGCGAGCAACTCGACTGAGCTTGGGTGAACTTTTATCAATCACAGTTTTTGTTCTTGTCGTCATCATCATCATCAGCATCATCGGTGGCGGTTAGCCTGTGTTGCTTTTTTGTTGTGAATGAGAACAGAGCAAATATGTGTGTTAACTGCTTGATGTTGGATGCTGCCTGCCGACGCTCATTTCTGTTCACGCTGATTGGTGTGGTGTGGTTAGGTTTTATTCAACTTGTTTTTCAAAATCGTTTTATGTGGCTGGGCCACCCCGATAGATGCATGTTGAATACCATTTATTCACCTTTCATTATTCACGAAAAAAAATATAGCTGGACACTAGCAGAAACAGCAGTGGTGGTAGCAGTAGCGACGGCGGCGGCGGTGGTGGAAATGCCAACAACAATGCTAGGCCAGTTCACAAAAACAAATTCAATGGCAGGTGACGCCGTGGCGAAAACGTGCCAGAAAGAGAAATACCACCGCCAATGTTTGTTTAGTGCGTGCCAATTCACTCGTCCGTTCAACCCTCCCGGACAATGGACACATTGCAAACCAACGTATGAAAAGCAAAAAAAACACACACACACACACATTAAAATTGCACTCGAATAATGTATATGTATTCGTGGTCACAGTTCGCAATAACAGTGGTCAAACTGCGAACATATCGGCGGAAGAGACCGAGACATACAGCAGAGACCGAAACAGTGCCGAACTTTGTTTGTGTAATGGGACAAATGCCGAAAACAAAACACACACACACACACACACACTGGGAAGAAGGATGGGCAACTGTAATGAATGCAATTTGAATTTGAATATGTTTTATTTTTCATTATTTGGCGACACACATTACCCATTCATCACATTCTCCTCGAATGCGTGCGCTGTCAAAGGGCGCATTCAAACACTTTTACCATCTTCATCATCCTCCTCCTACTACTCATCCTCCTTCACATCAAAATCATCATCAGCAGCAGCAATGCTGTTGCCATCGTCGTTATCGTTGTCGTTGTCGTCATCGTCGTCGTGCAAATATTATTTGCCACCATAATTAATTACACTGTAGGCATACACAAAATACTCTCTGGGTGCGTTCGCTCTTATGGTTTTTAGAAAATCCTTGTCGTCGGTTTTTGTTTATTGTCATTTATTGGCGCGTGAATTGCGATTGTTTTGATGGAGCATTACAAATAGCAAGCGACAATGTCGCGTAATGGAAAAAAAGGGATAAATGAAAATCACCGTCAAAAGCTTCAATATGCATGCATGGCTTTCCATTTGAATCAGTGTTGCGGCTCCGAGCAATAGACAAATACTCACAGACACACAACAATGCCCTCTAAAGCAATGCAATACCACTCTCACACGCAAAACCAGCAGAGAGACGACAACGATAACAACAACAACAACAACAACGACTACGACGACGATGACAAAAAAAAACAATAAAGTGCTTTCATAATTCTTGTGTACAATTTTTATTTATCAGCCGCACAATTCAAAATTTCTCTCGTTCGTTTTTTTTTTATTGTTTTGTTCTTTTTTTCTCTCCTTTCACCATGCTGACGTAGTTATATTGTCTATATGTGTGTGTTTTTGTAACCCCGGTGTAAACCTTCGATAGGCAAACAAAAAAAAACATATCGTCGTGGCAAAAGGAACACAACACCCCGAATAACAGCAACAAAAAATGATGAAGAAGCACAAGCACGTTGAAAGGAATTTTTCGAGAGGCTGACAATAAGCGGATATCCGTTTGAGATCTTCAGCTTATTTACATTGTGTCACATTGTAGATGTGTGTGTATGTGCTCTACTGTTTCAGCTTGAGTTGCTGCCGCGGTGGCTGCTCTTGTTGTTGCCGTGCTTTCTTTCCTTTCTTTTCTATTCTCTTCCCTTTAGATTTTTTTTTATTTGATGTTTTGCTGGCTGCCTAGCTGCTTGTACTCTTTATTCACTTGGTTCGGCTCCCCCCGAAAAAAGAGCACACACACACACACACGATGGAGGAGGATTCACGTTTATGGTTACGTATGCGAAATATTTATGAATTGTGAACGTTGTACGTGTTCGTGCATATGTGCGTGTGGGGTTTAACGGTAAAAATTTATCAATATTCATCGTATTAGATGCATTATAATCGAAGATTGTGAGGGAACAAGCAAAACAGCAGAAGAAAAAAAAAACGATAGAAGTTTTGCTCGTTCCTTTTTGTCGCTCACCGTTGTTAGTAGCGTGTGCGTGCCTGATCGAACCCAACAAATGGCATGTGTTTGAGTTCGCGATTTTACGTTTTTTTTTTCATGTGTGTTTTGTATTCGAATCATCGTCGTCGTCGTCGTCGTCGTCGTCGTCGTCGTCGTCGTCGTTGTCGGCAGAGCGAGATTTTTTCTGGGAGCGAGTCAAGTTTTTGGCTATGAGCATGATTGCCAACCGAGCCAACGCCATGCAATATGCACAACGTAATCTGTTATCACGACAGATTTAATGTTGGTGAGATTCACATTGACTCTCACACCGTGATGGCGCGCGCGACACACCACGAAATAACGCTGAAAAGCAACAGAGAGCACACAGCACACACATATATCGTGGTGTGGTACTGGAGAAGAAAAAAAACTCAAGCCGAATGAAAAACAACAACAAGTGAACGACGCGCGACGGTAAACGGGAATGAGAAAGCAAGTATGAGAGGCAAAGAGAGAAAGAAAAAAAAAACGACAACGAGATTGCGTGCAAGAGAAAGATAGAGAGTGCAGTGGAGTGGCAGCGTTTCACTCATATATTACAAAGACGTGTAACCGAATGGTTCTCCATTGTCAACCTCTCAATCTCAAGCGCATATTTTCTTCGGATTTTTTTTTCATTCACTCTTCCTCTTGTGTTTCAAATACGATTTCTTCTATTCATCAAAATGTCCGTACGCTGAGGGCTTGCACAACACATCGATGTATTTTACAGCGTTCAAATTGCGAAAATTTCTCTCTCTCTCTCGTCTCTCTCGGTGGCAAATCAGCAAAATGCGAATGGGAAAAGCGAATTTTTGCGCGCGCGTCTATAAGGGCAATGCATACAAGAAAACGCATACATATATGGCCTGTGAGTTTCCTTTACGAGTCGAGAATAAAAAACACACACACACACCGAAGCAGCAACAGCAGCAGAAAAGAATGAACAAAATCTATTTGTACGTGTGCTCCGCACTGCGTGCTCCATGTGGCGAAAGAGAGTGAGATTGCAGAGGAAAATAAGAATAAAAGTAAAGTAAAGTAAAAAAAAATAATAAGAGAAGTAAACGAGAGGAATATGTATATAATCTTGATGATGATGACATTTTTTATAGTTCAACCGCATCCACCTTCGCATACATGAAGCGTAAAAAGGTGGAACAAGTCGAATCCGGAGTGCGATATAGAGTATTTGTATCTTTCTGGATCTTGCTGCCGTTTTCTCTTTCGCTCTGTGTGTCCTTATTTCTTTCATTCTTTCTCTCTTTCATTCGTTCGTTTGCTTGCTCGCTCACTCACTGTATATTCTACGGGTGATAACGATACAGCCATGATTTTTATGGTGCATCGAGTAATAACCAAGAAAGGAAGAAAAAAAATGGTGTAATATTTATGGTAGCAATCATCATTCGACACATGTGCAAACATTTTAACCGTACGGACCAATATTAACATAAAGGCACGCACTCCAAAATCATCATGCATTTTTTGCCATTACTAGCGGATTCGCATAAAAAACCGATTCCATACAGCAATTATGCTCCTAATTTATACGTTTACGATCTGCCACTTTCAAAAATGCGCTCTCCCTCTCTCTTGCTCTCGCTGTCTCATTCGTGGGTTGCAGCTCCCTTTTGAACAATGACAACAATAAACGGCCCCTCGGCCCCGGCACGCTCCATTCGCATATTCACAAAATACTGACTCTATCTGACTCTATATTTCTCTCTATCTCGCTTGCTTTCTAGTCTCGAAAGTGTGAGCCGAGGCCCCACTGATATGGCAATGGCCACGATTTTAATAATCAAACAAATAAAACTGGAATAATTGTCGCACGAGATGTGCCATCGTGCGCTATAATTTTCATGGTGATTGTTTTGTAGCGCATAATTTTGCCATTTATAAAATTAAATCATAACGATGGCGTTGGGACAGAAAGTGCTACAAAAACAACAACAAAAATTTATGTGAATAAAGCGAAGAGAAGAGATCGCTCTCATTTTTTTTTCTGATTCTAGTGCGCGGTGGCATACCCGGTTTTTGCATACAAAACGAGGTGATTTTCGGTGTTTTTTCTTCTGTTTAGACGCCAACAGCTTGCAACATTTTGGCGTTATTATGTTGTGTTGTGTGCGTATGTTTCTCTCCCGCGATGAACGCAACATTGATTCAAAAGGCATTCAGAAGGCATAATCACCGGCAATCAGCTAGGTCAAAGAAAATTCCCAAGACGATAATACAATCGATCATTTTCGGTGACGCAAAAGACCGAGTGATTTAACGACAATTTTCCCAATTATGCTCCCCTCAAACCTTCAATTTGTCCGTCATTCCATTTTCGCACAATCCGGTGCGCATAGACCGTCGCAGAAAATTTGCTCTGTGTTGAGCGAATCGAAAATAAAGATACCGACCCGTTGAATAGCAAAAGACAGATAAAAAAAAAGAACAGCAACAAACCAGTGAAAAGAACGATTTTTATGATGGAAATTTGGCGCGTATTTCTCGCACGACCGAAAATCATTTTCTTCTCGAAACCGTCCAGAGGTGTTCGTTGCCATGTGTGTGTGTGTGTGCGGTCTCGCACAGGAAAAATTGAAAATGAAAAATATTAGATGAAAATATAGAAACTCCGAGAGTTACAGCAATGGAATGGAATATTTTTGGTATGAGCAAAATTGCGAAAACACATAAAAAATGGGAATGAATTTGAGCGAACGAACGGAATGGAACGGAACTGAACCGAACGAACCAGAGAGCCACCCTAGTAATTGTTGTGATGAAATGACAACGACAACAACACACAAAAGACAATGCAATACTTTTAGATTGCGTATGGATGGCGTATGGTTAACGTTATATCGTTGTGTCGTTCAAAGGGCAAGCCAAACAATAAAGTACACCAACGACGGGAAAAAAAGACGACGACGACGACGACGACGACGACAACGATGTGAAGGAGAATAAGAGCACGGCAAAAAAAACTTTTCCATAAGAAATATCATAGATGGGAATATAGATGGAAGCCGTGTGCATAAAATAGAAAGATATTCGTTGTATTTTGCACACGAATGAAGCGCCAGGCCAAAAGTGATATGGGGAACTCTCCCCATACTTCACGAAAACACAAATGAACACGAACAAGAACAAAAAAATAAGAACAACGCGCTCGCACAAACACATACACACAGAGAGAAAGAAAGAGAGCGATACAACCGAAAAGAGAGTGGAACACCGAGTGGAAAAAAAATCGCAGCGGCAGCAGCAACAACAACTGAAGTAAACGTAACGTACTGAAAATATATGTAAAATCGGTAGAGCGGGAAGAATAGATTTAGAAAATAAAGAATGAAGAAAAAAAGTTGCTGGAAAAAAGATGAACAAATAGATGATGAAAAAAAACACTAGAATGAACGAAATAATAGCGAAAAGCTAGCAGCAGCAGCAGCAACGACGGCAGCAGTAGCTCCATTGCGATCGAGCAACCGTACACATTGCAAACGATGAACAAGAATCCGTAGAAAAAAATGTCTATGCGAAGACTTATACAGAATGCGAGCAACGAAAGGAGCAACGCGAAAGAAAGAAGAAAAACTCAACCATATAGAAAAAAAAATAAAATAATTGAACATTTCTTTGCCTTTTCTTCCCATTTCGTCGTCTTGAACGCTCTATTTTTGCCTTATTATTTTGTCCCTTTCGCTTATTTTCTAGGTATCACTTGATACAAATATGATATTTTGTTGTTGTTTGCATGCAATCGAGGTCCATTTCATAGCGGCTGCTTTTAATAGATTAAATTCTTTTTCTCTATTCGATGAAATTGTTCGCTCGAGAGAGCGAAAAAGTGAATGAATGCTCCTCCCTCTCCCTGTATGAGTGGATGATTGTGCATCTGGGCTTCTCTATTCGCAACGATGAGAGAGATATTGAATGCATAGACGACAGAATACAAAAAAATGCCAGCGAATAGCGAGCACACAGACACACTACAAAAAACGAATCTATATGGACGAAATGTAATAAAATGCATTTGCCGCCCGAGCACATGGAACGAACGAAGCAAGCGGCGATGGCAGGCAAAGGCACATCAAGTTTTTTGCCACCGTAAAACACATGTACACCCATCGAATGATTAATAATTGTTAGAAGCT
The DNA here is from genome assembly GCF_009176505.1 of Sitodiplosis mosellana. Classification (NCBI taxonomy): domain Eukaryota; kingdom Metazoa; phylum Arthropoda; class Insecta; order Diptera; family Cecidomyiidae; genus Sitodiplosis; species Sitodiplosis mosellana. The sequence continues at coordinate 7,304,700 of NW_022601438.1, forward strand.
AAATGTACTCTCTCTCTCTCTCTCTCTCTCTCTCTCTCTCTCTCTCTTTTCTCTCTCTCTCTCTCTTTTCTCTCTTTGCTGATCGTCTCTTTTCTCAGTTCTACTCCTGAGAGCAAAATAATGGTACGCGCTATTCCAATTCCAAGAAAAAAAATAAATAAATATGGAATGGGCCTTTTGTGTGTGCGTCTACGACCAATCAGAATCGCACACAACGACTCTCTGTGTTGTCGGGCACATAATCGATGAAAGGAAATCTTTGCGATATTCAATTTCTTTGCGATATTTTTTGTTGTATTTGTTGCTTCTTACTCTGCTTTGCTTCACTTTTAGGTGCGCGCGTGAAAAACGAGTACTGGAGAGAACAAGAAGACAAGAAATGAATGGCAAACGATACTTACAGGTTACCGAATAAATCGTATTTATTTGCAATTCCGTTGTAATAGTCCCACATTGCCAGCGATTTTTCATCGCAAATGGAAATGCGTTCCAGTTGATACGAGTTGTCAGCGTACGGCAACATGTTTAATGGCAAACAAACGAAAATGAAAAATGCGCTTGATTGCGAGCAACAGTGAATGGGAGAGTAAATGTGTTCGAGCTCGTCCGTGCGCCACTCCACACGTGCAATTCCGCGTGAATACAATATTCAAATCACTCGCGAAACAAACAACAAATAAAATACGCGGAGCAAAAAGGAAAAAAAATAAAATGAAAATGTAAAGAACAACGAAACGGGCCAATGGTTATAAATGATAGAACACCAAGGAAAAAAAAATAGTACAAGAAAAATGTAAGACCAAGACCGCACAATAACACACTTGGATAAAATCTCTGTTTTTTTTTCTGTTGTTACGAAATCGATGTTAACTCGATGAGTTCAAAAAATGGAATAATGTGACAACAATGCACACCATGGATGAGCCGTTTTGCAAAACCTGTGTGTATGCGGTTTTTGTAAGCGGCCATACTCTCGCTCTCTCACAGATAAATCGACAAAACGGTAATCATTTATTTCGGTTCGTTTCCATTGAATTCGATTTGGTCGAGTTGTTTGTGTGTGTGTGCGCGCAATGCCCAAACAGTGTGGCTCTCTGTCGTATTGAAATCATACTGCAGCCAATATATACATTTTGGCAATGAGTTTGCAGCAATAAATGCCACAGATAAGGAACACACGCTCGTGATGTACAGTGAACAAGAAAGAGAGAAAGAGAGAGAGAGTGACAATGGGTGATTGAGCAAGAGTCCAGACTAACAACAACACAAACGAAGAAGAAGAAAAAAACACATTTCAATGAGAATGAATCGAATCGGTGGTGCAAACGGTAAAGTTAGCACCGGCCACCGATAGCGCACGGTAATAAGAGAGTCGAAATTCACATTAGAATGAGAATGAAAATGAAAACGGAGGAATCAAACGATTGCGAATCGAGACGAATGAAGGAATAAAGCCGAAAATAAAACTACGCCAATATTACAAAGTAAGTGCGAGTGAGAGAGGGAGAGAGTGTGTGTGTGTGTGTGGACACGAGGAAGAAAAAGACGCTAGAATTGTGTTTGAAAACACAATGCCCAATCAATGTTATTTTAGTGCATTTCATTCTAATTCGATAGTTTTTCCACATGTACAACAACAAGACACATTCGGGCGTTCTTTTTTTTTGATCTCCTATCGAATGGACAACACACAGAGCGTACGACGCGTCGAGTGTAAGTGTCAATTATCTTGGGCAAAAATTGGTATTCCTGTGTATGGGTTTTGTGTGTATGTAAATGTGTGTCGGTGTGTATGTGTGAAGCTGTTAACAAAAGCAACAAAAATTCAATGTTCATGCGACACCATTGTGGGCGAGATGCACTGAGTTGAATTGATTAATCGCACTCAAGCCATAATTTCATTTGGTAATACATAGTTTTTGTGTGTGTATGCATGAAATGGAGGGTTCTTTTTTATCCGATTTAAAATTCATCTTTTTTTTTCATGTGTTTTATCTTTTTTCGGGAGCTCTGGTTACTGTTTGTTTCATTCGTTTCTGCTGTGCTGTGCAGTACACACTAGCGCACTCACTCTCTCGCTCTTTCGCTCACTCTCTCCTGCTGTATGTGTGTCTATGAGTTAATTTTGTTTGGTTGGCATCTACCGTTATGCACATTTTTGCTTGTTCACTCAACGCTACTGACACTGCATATAAAAAAGGCTAAATACTCGTAAAAAGCAGCAAATTTATTTTGTATTTCGGGTTAGTTCGGGCAGTTAGTGTGTTGATAAAAGTGGTTGAGGTGCCAGCATACAGTGATGATGCTGAATGCGAGCACGAGCCCACGAATTACAACTCGACTGCCGCTGCTGCTGGTGTGTGTTTGTGTGTATGGTTTTTTTTTCCATTATTCATATTCCCGTTTTGTTCATTCTCTGTCTCATTCTCTTGCTCGCACACACTATACCCGAAGACCGATGTGTTGAACGGATTCACTTGTGCTACGCTTTCGTTCTCGAGAGCAGGCCAGCATCAGCAAATCGGGTGAAACAAAAAAATACGTATAATGACAAACGAAAAAGTGCAAAAGCGAATAAAAAGAGGATCGAGGAAACTATGCCGAAGTGCTGGTTGGAAAACCACAAGCCCGACAAACATTAAAGTCACGGCTCAGTGCCATAACAAAATGAAGCAAATATAAAAATCGACGACACGTCGTAAACTGCGTTGCCTTGCACTTCCGACTTTTCTACAACATTCATCGAATAAAATTTAATCGGCAATTATGTTGAAATTATCAAACGAACACGCACAACTGAGCGCACTGTTCACAGCACACACAGAGAGAAAATAAACTCCCTAAATTTAGCGAGGCCGCAATTTTACGATAAACACACATCCACCGAGAGAAAGAGTGCTGAGCCGAGCTGAGCAGAGCAAAGCGATTCTTTTGTATGAGTAAGCATGAAAAAAAAACAACATGAAGGTAAATGATACGAGCTGATGTTGCTCTATTCAAAGAGCCTGTGCTAAAGCACATGAACGCACACGGCGCTCGGTAAAAAGGCTGAATCTGGCGTTTTTCCTCACTCTTATTCATCGACATCATTTTATATCTGGGTGCTTTGGTGTGTTCTGTTCTGTTCTGTTCTTTTTTTGGTTGGTTGGTTGGTGTGTACCCTGTGTGTGCGAGTATATTTGTGTGTAAGTGTGTGTGTTATGAGAACCATGCAATATTTATTAGTTGAGCGCACATATCAATACACTGCGAATATAAATATACTTGTGCTGTTTTTATCTGGCTATTTTACCGTGGGCTGCAATCGTTTCTCCGATATTTTTTTCTGCCGACGTAATCGTTACGAATCGTTTTCTCCCGATGGCTCCCCGGCCATCCATATGACTCTCTCTCTCTCTCTCTTTCCACTTACACATTTTCATCGAATCTAATATCCATATAATATACATAATATGCGTAACATTAAAGGAAAAGATCCCTTTTATCGAATTATCGTTTTTCAAACGCAATCGAAAAGTATTAAATTGAATTCAATTTAAGCAGGTAAACCGTAAAACAATCGCTAAATTATTGAAGCAGAAAAAGTTATTCGATGGCAGAGAGTTGAGGGTGACGGTGCTGCTGCTTAGTTCATTTTGCGTTCAGAAGTCGATGTTTAAAATCGTCTTCGAATTCTCATATTCTCATTCGCTCACTCACTGTCTCACTTCCCATTTGGTTTCATAGTAAAATTTAGTGAAGCATTTTGAAGCCACTCAAAATATATGCTGCTATACCCCAGTCCCCAGATCGGAGAATGAATGCTCATTTTCTCATGTATATTTTAGTAGGTAAAGACGATGTCGACAATGATGATAGACAACAACAATTTCAAATGCGTTCGAGAGCACACAACGACCGAAGTCTACTTCGTACACTTCTATAGAAAAAAAAGAGTCAAAGCAGATGAGAGTCAGACATGGAAGAGAGACAGAATGAGAACGGCAGAGAAAGAGAAAATGAGAGTGAGACGGAAAGAGCGGGGCAGACAGCAAAAAAATGTGCCATGCAAGTGTTCGAATGCGGCTGCCATTGTCGACGATCCATTCGAGAGATGTTAACGGGCACGAAAATGAATTTGTTCTTGCCGTTGAATTTTTTATCAGTTATCAGCTTATCGCCTTAACCACCTATCACATCATCATCAGTCATCCGAACAGAGATGAAATAATGTCATTTAATTGATTCAAATGGAGCAGTTGGTTGTTGAATCGGTCGTCGCCCGTTACTGTCTTCTATCGCTGCTTTATGCTGCGTACAGCCTGAAATGATTTTTTCACATGGAAAATGGATCGCTTTCAGTCGTGCGTCTCCGAGCTCCGGCTTTGTTTTCCCAACACACAAAATTGCCCCGGAATATCAATGAATATCGTTATTTGCTGTTTAATTTTTTATGATGATTCTTCGAAATTGATGCCCCGGCAACACCGGAACAGCAAGCGGAAGAGCCAAGTGTCTCTCTCCCCCCCCCCTCTTTCTCTCTCTCTCTGTGTGTGTGTGTGTGCGCTGAATGTGTCATTCTAAATTCGGCGCAAATATTTGGATACTGCATTTTCACATAGCCACGATGATGGCATAGACCGGAGCCATCGATTCAGCGTTATGCCATAATACCTGTTATTATTGTCACACACAGAAAAAGAGAGAAAGACATACCAAAACTATATTTGGATAAGAGAGTCATCACATGTCGGACTAAAGGGAATTGGGATTTTTTTTCTTCTTCTTCGTCATTTCGGTTGTATATGACGACAATTTTTCATGTGTAATCAGCTTTGCTTCGTGCTCAAGCGATCATAAAAACGAGCACACGAAAGAGAATGGAAAAACTTATCAAATCAAAAACTGTTGATATATGTATATGTTTTTTTTTTTCCTTGGTACAACTGACATGTAGTTATCAGTTGGAAGAGTAAATAGAAATCTTTCTGATGCAAGTGGTTTTTCGTCATTCTGTTTACATATGCATATGCGGATGTGTGCGAATGAGTGAAAGAGAGCGTGAGTGTGTGACAATAAGGTGTTCAATTCTCGTGGTTGTTAGTGTCATCTATTTCAACACTCTCTTGCTTACTTTCAACACACATGAAAAACCAATATCTTTTCACTGTTTGATTAGATTATGCCACAATGCGAATGAATCCCAGACAGAACAGAACAGAGGAAAAAGCAGAACAAAGACAACAACAAATGTTGATAGATAGAAGAGAAAAGCGATACTTGTGTTTCCAGAACAAACAAGGCGACACTCTCATACAAACAGCAAACATACAATGAAAATGAGCAATGAACAAGTACTTACAGTTCGCGAACTAAGTTGCTATTATGGTTATTGTTGTTGTTGTTGTTGTGATTGTTATTGTTGTTGTTGTTGTTGTTGTTGTTGCTGCTGTTGTTGTTATTCTGCTCCAATTTCTGATAGGGATGTATGCTTTGGCTGAAATGTGTTCGTTGGCCGATGCTTGTGGAACTGGATGTGATTGTCGTCGTTGTACCTAATGCATCGTTTGACTGTTGATTCGGGCTATTTTTACCTGAACCAGGTGATATTTTTTCGGCAAGCGTATCCAATGAGCTTAGCATGTTTTCTGTTTCGCTTTTATGATGAATCATTTGATTAAGATGATGAAGAATATTTTTTTTTTCCTTTTTCGATTTGATATCGTCGCTCGCGATTTTTATTTTCTTTTGTTTTAATTCTTTGTATTGTATGTCCTTGTTTCAAAAAAACCGTCTGTGATTTTTATTTCGACTCTTTTTCAATTAAAACAGTCGAATGACATTGATTTTTTTTCTACTTTTTCAAGTAATAAGATTAATCGTATCCGATTTGAACGTTGTTCGTTTGAAATCGAACGAAAAATTAAAACTTTTTTTTATAGCTCTTTCTTCTTTTTTTTTGATTTGTCGTCGAAAACTGCCACCGTTTAATTTATTCGCACACAATATTCACAGAAATCGGGGGAAAAATTCGGGAATAAATGTCTTGGAACGCGAAAAAAATGCGAAAACAATTGATATAAATCACAATAATTACACATGTACATAAAATATTGTTATAAACGATTTAATACGTAGATTGATCACAGAAATGGCGCCATATGTATTTTAGTTGGCTATGTGTATGTGTTGTTATTGTTTGCGTGTACTGTTGTATGAAAATCGCGTCAAAACACCATATTAAATTATTATTTGCTTTGCGTGGACTTTTCAAGCCAACTGTTCTCGTTGTTGTTGTTGTTGGTGGTGGTGGTGTGCAGCCATTAAAATGAGATTCGTTCGGGTACCGTTTTCGAGATGAAGGCGCGAGGAAGAGTCACCATGGTGCGTATACCAGACATCCAGCCAGATCGATGAGTAAAATATGACCAAGCATGGAGGAAAAAAGAGAGAAAAAGAGAAAACAATGAGAATAAAACAAAAAAAAATCAAACATAGCAGATGGATTAACACGAATAATTAATGTCTCTCATGGATTTATATTGTTGTTTTCATTTAATTGACAATTATAATACAATATTTTTTGTTGTTGTTGCACCCACTCTTCTCCCTCGATCTGCTTATAATTACACTCAAAAATTAATTTATTTATGCTCTCTAAATAAATTACACTTGAAATTTTCATTGGCATCGCACATCGTGCGTATTATGAATATGAATGGGTATGGAAAAACGGGCCGATTTGTCCCATTTATTTTCATATAAAAAAATATGTATTTAATTTTTACACTTGATGCTGTTATTTTTGCTGTTGATGCGCTTTGCGTTCGTGTTTGCATGTGCGTATGCTTTCTGCTCGAAAAACTGAGCTACCAAATTTGGTTCGCACATTTGGTGTGGTGGAAACGTTCACAAAAATTAGTGATTTAATTGGTGACAAGTGAACACTTGAAAGCCATACACTTATTATCATACATATATATAGGATAAGTATCACAGGCTCACCATCACCACGTATTAATCACATACAATTAAACCACAGAAAGTGCTTTTCATTTGTGCTACTCTCACCGTCGCCGCCACCATCGACGTCGTCGTCGTCACAAACTCTCACACATTCATATTGAAGCAAAAATAACACTTATGCGAATATAATCAACGCACGCGGTTAATGGGAAAACCAAAGTTTTTCGAAACAAAAACTGATTTAAAGTTGTCAAAAAAAAACCGCACGCACACACACACACACCACAGATTGCAAACGTGTGATGGTGCAAGAGTAAGAAAAAGAATGAAATCTTTTGAAACTTTTTGAATCACGGCGAAGATAAATCGGTTTTCCGATTTTTAATTTCGTCGTCGTCGTCGGTGTTGTTGTCGCTTTTTCTTTTCTTTCTTGTGTTCAACTTCGTTTCCCTTCGCGAATTATGCGCTACGTTTTTTCTAGTACTTTCGATGTGATCGAAATAGGACGTAGTATTTCGAGTGTGTGTTACTGAAAGCGTTTGTCTGTCGACATCGACTGAAAATCACTCAAATTGCTGTGAAATTGAGCCCAGCCGCAGCGAGAGTTGAGTCGAGAGTTCAAGCAAGGGGCTTGTAATGTCATAAACCAACCGCCCAAAAATTCAATAGAACTTTTTCATTTTCTTTTCAATTTGTTCGGAGCGAGGAACAAAAAAAAAACACTCTCTTACTCACTTCGACAAGAGAAAGGAAAAAGTCCGTAGTCAATTTTCACTAAATCACGAAGGTAAAACACGGCTGTAAAAATGCTGCGTTCATCGTTCAATTGCACAAATTCACTCACATATTAAATCCAATTAGCCAATATATCAATCAAACCGAACAAAAAATGGCGTTTTTTCTCCCTCTCGCATAAAATGTAGCGATATTTGAAAGAGAAAAAAAAATTACAAACATTTTAACCAAACCTTACGTGTGTTTGAACTCGACTAGCCTGGCTCTGTGAACTATACGTGGTGACGGTGTTTCGGTTAGTATTTATTTATTTTTTATTCGGAAACGTGCACGTCATAGAAAATAAAACAAAAAAAAAATCGAATTTGCACCATCAGTGTCATACAAAATTGTATATTCGACTGATGATTTTGTGATTCATTTGGTTCATTCTCTCTATTCCCCATGACTTCAAGTCAAACAAACTGATAACGATACGAAAGTCAAACAACTGATAAACAGAGTCACACACCAATCGAACAAAGCAACAACATATATACACACACCGAAAAAAAAAAAATAATACAGAGCAAACGGTATAGATGAACGAGAACGAAGTGCGAACGATTCATTTGGTTTGTTCATGCACCTAAAATGAAATTGATCATCTCTCGACCCCATCTACGATTATCTGTTTGGCTTTGTGGCGGTACTTTTGGTTCAGTTGCGATAAGATTTCGGCGCTGATATTTCGTTTTCAGAATTCGTGTGGCTTCGGCACCGTTCGACATATTTGAAATCGTACAAATCATTGTAGCAATTCGAGAGAAAAATCCTGGGCGCAAAAAGCGAAAGAAAAACACCCAAACAGCAACAATGACTATGACGACGACGACAACGACAAAAAGAACACCAAAAATAAATGAAATTGAAGCAGCATTAGAACAATCAATTTCTCAACAATCAGTTCATTTTATTTCTTGTGTTTGTTTTCCAAAAATGTAATAAATTGCGTCTGTTCGACGCGATGGTGAGTGAAAGAACACACGCCGTACCATTCTATTTTTTTAGGGATTTACGACTCGTGTGTGTGTGTTGTAGTTGGCGTGCTTATTTGCTTGTATTGTTTTCATTTGTTGATCCACTTGATGTGTACCATGTACTCTTAATCAAAATTGATAATGATGATGTGCTTTTTTGTGTGTGTCGTGTGTGAGTATGTGTTTGCCTTTTTATTTTATTCGCCTATTTGGTTCTCTCATTTGCCGTACAGAGTGTGTATGTTATACCTTAGCCATTAATTTCATCACATGTGTAATGTGCTCACTCGTTTAGGATTTAATTTCGTTTTCGTGTTTGTTCCGCACCATTGTTGCTGTTGTGATGCTAAAATTGAGAGTTTGACTTCTTCAAAACCGAAGTCGGTGACTTGTTCTCGTAACGGTTTGAGGCAACAGTAGTAATAACAGCAGCAGTATTAGCAGCTGTAGCCGCAACCACTACAACAATAACAACAGAATTGATGCGCACATAAAATACGCCTATTTTTCGTTCGATGCAATACTATTCATTGGCATTGTCTTTCGAAACTAAAACTGATAGCAACGCCGATGATAATGAAGCCAGAGATAAGCAATTTATAATGAGCGAGACACGGTGATTTCGATACGCGGGTGCGCGAGTGCGAGTGCGCGCGCGCCTTTCCAGTGTTCCCGCTCGCTCGCATTTTGCGATAGAGAGAACCTGTTATGGTTATGTATTGACTCTCTTTCTCTGGTTTCATTTTCATCTCAATGTACAATAATATTGCTTTTGTTTGTTATTCATAATTTGTGTTCGGGTGGTTGCTCTTCATTTTGGTGGCTGTTCATATTGTTGTTGTTATTGCTGCTGCTGCTGCTGCTGCTGCTGCTGCTGTTGGTTTTTTTCCCCGTTCATTCTCTTCGTTGTCGAAGTTTATTTGTTTTGATTAAAAGTTGTGTGTGCGCGCACAAGGCAAAATCATTGGCTTGCTGGCTTTTGGCTTTGGCTTCGGCTTCGGCATCGGATCCAAGAACATACACACATAAATAGATAGAATGAAAAACACAAAAACAACCAAGATAATAAAATTCCGCAAATACTTAGCTGGCGCATTTAGGAAATGTGTGAATAACACATTTCATAGGTATACAAATACACTTTAATAGAGATCACAAAAACAAAAGGCACACGATTTACACATTCTCTCCCTCTCTCTCTCTATATATATCTCTATCTGCGTTCGGTGCGTTTGTTTAAGTTCACTATCTGTTATTATATTATGTGTATGGATGCAAAGTGGTGAATGTGGACACAAGCGTGAGCATTTGCGCGCACCAGAGAGTACAGAGATTCATACACACATACGCGGAGTAGAAAGAGATAGAGAACGAATAAGAGGGAATGAGAGTTCGACGAAAAATTCATCAGCGATAAACGGCACATTATGTTTGCTGTCTTATTAAGATTGTAGCCGAGAATGTATATTATGCATATACATTTTAAGTACGGTTACGGGACACGGTGTGTAAAAGAATATGCTCTGCAGTTTTGTATTTGATATAGACTGGACCATTTTTTTTTCTTTCTTCTTTTCCGCTGGCGTTTGCCCTTTTTTCCCTCTCGTTCTCCTATTTGCCTCTCGCACATTTTCGGGGTGTGAATGCCGTCGCATCAATTGTGAGCTGTGTGAATCACTTTGATACGATAACAGGGTTTCAATTATTCACACAAAACGTGAGAGTATGCTGCTGCTGCTTCTGCTGCTGCATTGAAGCGAATCGAGGGGGCGGATAATTTCTCTTAGCTCATCGTAAGATGAATCCTTGGCAATTTTTGGTATATTGACGGAACCCCTAATCTCTTCAGCGCACCAAGAATATAATAGATCTAATTCGACTGTAGTTTGAGAAAATGCCCAGTTACCGCATTTACTTTCGGAAATTCAAAACTCTTCGACACACACACACACACAACGGGGCCGTAGCACCCAATTCAGCTCTAGATTCGAGTCGCTGTCGCCGGTCGCTCTCACTTTATCCATTTTATTGACAATTCAATCGCGCGTTGTGTGAGTGTTCGCATGTATATGGAGCAATTCAAACCGAAAAACATGCTTACTATTGGATAGTTTGAGCATTGTGAGTGTGGTGTACTGTGTGTTTCGAAAACGATCCAGTCTATGGCTCTATAAATCTACGGACGTTATGTTATAGCGTGGCTGTTGTGTGTTCCAACACACAAAAGTGTATCGCCAAGTGCGTTTGGCAAGCACATTTTATGGGCGATGAACAAAAACAAACACGCATTCACATTTCACATTCACATGCAATGGCAACAGTGAGGCAAGGCAAGGCAAATGCCATCATTGCTCGGGTTCATTCTGTATTGCTATCTCTAGCTTCTATTCTCTTCAATTCTCTCTCTCTCTCTCTCACTCACCCCGTGAACATTGGCACACGTACGGAGTCATTCAATAATTGTGAATGCTGCTCCGCCATGTAATTACATATTTGTACTTAGTTTGGTGACTTTGTGCTTTCAACTTTGTACCTCTCCACTCGCCATCTCTCCATCATTCAAATGACGTTTTCTTTATCTATCTATCTAGTCGAACACACACACACACACACACACACTCATACGCGCGCATACACATTGCTCTTTCTCTTGTTGTGTCTCATTCTCCGGTGCTATTGGTGTCTTTCTATGCATTCGAAACTCAATCACACTACGCCACTATCCCTATCATTAACTAAATATTGTTCATTTCGTATCACTTCCAGTGTATTTTCCATTCATGTTCACATCGTACATGTACATTGTACAATGTACATTCTCTTTCTTCTTTATTATGTATGTACCGTTTGAACGTTATATTGAAATAAATATTGCTGCAGGGTGTTACTCTGCATACAATCTACACATATTCACTTCACCGAACACCCACTGTCACTCCCGAAACGAACGAACTGATCACAATTCCGTACAAAGGTTCACAGCACTGCGAATCATTGCCAAAGTCTTCCTGTTCTTCTGCTTCAGTTCCGACATTTTTCGGCAAAATGCCACTCGCCGCTCGTTCTCACTCTCCGGCTGTCCCACTCCCCCCCCCCCCCCCCTCTCTCTCTCTCTCTCTCTCTCTCTCTCTCTCTCTCTCTCTCTCTCTCTTTATAAACAAAGATTGGGTTGGAAGTGGAAGTGAATGAGCCGAGAGTGACTTTATCGCGTTTGCTCTTCATCATCATGTGTAAGGTATGTTCATGCAATAAAGCAACTAAATGCTGTGTACCGTGTACATATATGTTAGAGCAACAGAAATACAGAATAAAAAAAAGTACAAGAAGCGGCGAGCCAACGTTACGAATTAGAACAAATGACTCATTTGTCAAAAGTCAAAGAATTTTGTACGCTGACGGCAAGCATCAGCCCAATCGGGCAGCACATTAAATGCCGATATTGTGGTGTGTACCATGGCAGTGGCACTGGCACAAGCACCAGCAAAGAGACTGAACCGAGCAGACGGATGGAGTGAATCAGCCATCAGAGCAAAAGTGATCGGGGTTGAAATTTTGAAATGTGAGTATGGAGCAAAGCTAGCGAACGTAATATAAGCCATAATCGAAATCGGAATCAAAGCGATAATGTCCAAGTGCAATGCTGGTATTACCCTGTTGTAAACGGAGTTAATTATGTATTTGTGCCGTTCAACGCATTTTCAACAAAACTAATTTTCGATTTTCATTGTTGATGTCGTCTTCAATCAGATTGGATTGGATTTCGTAATTTACATCACATTTAATGATATTCTATTCTATCGGTGTCTCATCCGTACACGGTTGATATTGTGTTGTGTATTGTGCTGTTGTGCTCTTTTGCACTTTCAAATAGACTCACTCCTGCGCGCTCTGTCTTTCTGTCGGACACCGACACTCACAGACACACTCACAAGCACACATACACACAAAGGGAGATAGAGAGACCGTACAGCTTATTGTGTATTTACGGTGGCCAATAGAAAACAAAACAATGGCATTTTCTTTAGTTATTAAATTATTCGAGAGATTTTCATCGGTGAAAGGAAGATGCAATCAGCAAATAATTGATTACATGCTCGCATTCTTGACGTTCAATCTTCGTCGTTGTCTCCCCTTCGATTAAGACGTGTTGAAGTGACGCCATATTGCAAGGCATTTTATGACAACGACAATGAATTTTACTTCCTTCATGCAAGACAAAGGGTCACTTCGACAACAAGAAGAAGAATACGAATGGAAGAAGATGACGATGATGATGATGGAAGAGGAAAAAAAAACACTAAAACTTGCTTTCGATAAGAAGAGCAAAGACAACATACACGCGTACGCAAAGAAAGCGACGAAAAAGCGAAGAAAAGAAATGAAAAGAGAAAAAAATATATCGCATAAACAAACTATAGAATCGGATAAAAAGCTGAGAATCCAAAGTGAAGAGAAATGAGTGAGGCACACGACGAATATAAAACGGGCGTCGAATAAAAGGAGATGAGACACGCACATACACACTTACAATGGGCACAAGCAACTAAACACACATTATAAGTGGCAAAACGACGAACGAACTAAGACAAGAAGATAAAGATATCCTGAAGATGGCAACTGGGAATGAGCACAGCGAGTGGAAGGGAGAGAACAGTGCAAAGTAGAAAAACAAAGTCAGCAGCGATGAACAAGAAAATGGCCAAAAAAAACTAACATAAAACACAAACATTCCGTAATTCAGAAAGACTTAAAAGCTTATGAAATGAAGTTTAACTAGTTTGTGAGTTTTACAATTTCCATGTGTAGAGTATGATGGCAGTGGTCGACGTAGGAAGAGGAAGTAGCTCAAGACAACTGCCCTACTCAATGCCATGGCTGCCACTGCTGCCACTGCTACTATTTGCCGCCCCGGATGGGGGAGCACACAGTATCGGAGGCACATTGAGAGAAAGAAATAGTGGGCGATGGGGTTTCGCAGATAGAACGAGAAAGAGTGAAACAAAGATCAGATGTACAAGAGATATGTGTATGCATTATAAAACATTTACATTCGACATTCATATTTGCATTTACAAAATGAACTTAGACAAGTTTGGATTTATTTTTATTGACTCTTAAAGCCCTCAAATCCTTATGGATTTACGAAATGAATTCAAACTCTTGATACTTTGAACTTAGGAATTCCTTTTTCGGAGGAGTGAATCGGCACTGGTATTTCCGAAAATGGCCCACTGATGATTTCAAATGCAGAGGCAAAATGGGAGACGACACCGCCGCGTCATGGGCCGAAACGATTCGGCCTGAGAATGAGATAGAAAAAGCATGGTCGTTTATATTGTACAGTTGAAATGCAAATGGATTGTATATTTGCTGTAATGGCATCTACTTATGTGCGACAGCAGAGAGGGTGAGAGATTGAGAGAGAATTCATGTGAGCGCGTGTGACAATTTAGATTTCGGGTAAACGACTAGTTGCAAGTGCACAGAGAGGGTGAGAATAAGCCAACGAGATCGAGAGAATGAGAACGGGTGTGAGCTAGCAAATGTAGCAAAGGCCAAAGTGTGTGTGGTGTTTTGTTTGCTGTTCGTCGCTTATGAACCAGAAATATACCCGAAAAGGAAAACATTCAATCGAGTAATGGATAATCGCGATCGGGCCCATACTTCATATCATTATTGTTATTTATTTTTATTTACGTGCATACCGCTCTCCTCTCCTCTCGCTCATGCTCGCGTTCATATCGTTTTTGCATGGCAAAGCTAGAGCCTGTCTCCGCTTTAACTCCACTGATTATGGTCTATTTGAGTGTGTGATTGTGTGTATGGTCTTCTGGTTTCTTCTCTGATGACAATTTTCGTTCGACGTTCGGTACACGTTCTCTATGTATATGTATTTTTTTTTTCTCTACAAGCAGTGATTTTGCACACTGCGATCCTCTTTCTCTCTCAAACTCACACACACACACACTATGTGTTTGTAATACGAGGTCTGTTTTTGTTCTGTTGGCCGTGCGTGGTGTCGATTTGATACGCTTTCTGTTTATTTATTGCCGTTGTTGTTGCCTTTGCTGCTCAATATGATTATAATAATATAAGCATATATTCCGAGTAATATTGGCTACACGCTGGCTGCCAATATTGGGTACACATCTATTTTTATCAAACAATCTAATGTACACTTCACTGACTTTTAGGGTAAAAACTGGTAAACTGAACGCTTTTTTCTATTCGATTGCTTTTCCTCCCCTACCCACTTGCTCTCGCTCGCTCGATTTCTCTCTCTCTCTCTCTCTCTCTTTCTCTCTCGATTCACGGGGATGAATTTTCGCTTTTGTGTATATTATAGACTAGAAAACAAAATATACTCGTACTCATATATACAATCAAGCAAGACACAACAAAATCATGCCTGTTCAGGCACAACATACACACCGTATAGAACACTTGATAGACAAATAAAATCAACCAAGCACACACATTACATAGCCATCTCGCCACATATACACAGCATAATATCATCAATAGAGTGGTTCGAAACAAGGCTCTTTAGTCCGTAGCCGGACCTCATTTAATCTCTTTCTTTTCTATCTCTCTATCTCTCTCTCTCTCGCTCTCTCTCTCTCTCTCTTTTCCTCTTTGTCACTACAACGTTCTCTAAAATTCACCATTCCGTAAGTTTACACATTACAAGAAGAAAGAACACAAAGCTCAAAAGACGATAGCAGCAGCAGCAGCTGCTGCAACAACAACAACACAGAGGCAACAGCGACGGCGGTGGTTGATGCTACTGCAGCTGCTAGCATTTTGAGATCGTGCCGCAAGCCAGATGGGTTGATAGTGGCTTGTTTGTTTTAGTTTTAACGAAGTTTAAAAAAAATTGGAAAGGGTGGTAATATGCCTGGTGAGCGTAAATACCTAGTGAAAATTGTCGATAGTAATAATTTATTAAAAAGTTCTGATTCAATCAATGTGGACCGTCCTCCACTTGAACAACTGAAATATCATTATCTGCTTTCTGCGTTCGAGTGGGGCGAGCAGCTCTCAATGAAAATCCATAAAAATCTGGATTTTTTTTTATGATATCTTAAGATTAGAGAGCACTCATGAAAAAATAAAAATTGAAATGCTATATAATCTCATAAATCTCTCGAAATTCATTTGTTTGAATTGTTTTGTCCTTTGCTAGTCGATTTCGGTCAATTCAATATAATCGCATAATATGATGATAGTTGTTTTTTGGGGAAAAAAAAACAACACGCGGGCCAATGCCTCGCATTGTTGGAATGTAGAAAATTCGAATTATAGGATATACAAGGGTCAGATTTATTTCGATGACGACGAAACGAATATGCGTTTTGAAGAGAATGGGATAGTAGAAGGACGAACGGAACGGAGAAAAATTCGACGAAAATATCAAACATACTATATTACACACACATACACACATTATTATCAAGCTGAAGCACCCCAATCGCCAAGTATTGTGTGTGTATGTGTGTGTACCATCGTGTGTACCATCATGTGTATATTGTGGATACAAAATACACGACGGCAATATTACAAGCGATCAATAAAATGGACATTTGATTTGAGGTGGGTAAATTATAAACGATAAGCACCTGCACCAATGCCGATAAAACTTATATATTATTCGATCTGAATTTTTTTCCCTTCCTTTGGTTTTCGCTTAGTTTTTGACTTCGTATTGTTTTTCATGTTTGAATGGTGTATGTAAGCGATTTGCTTCGGACAGTGTGTGTAATATTGTGTGTTGTTGTGTTATGTGGTTTGCTTTTTCGTCTCTCTCTCTCTCTCTCTCTCTCTCACACACACACTCTCGCTCTCTTGATTTTATTTATTTCATTTTCACTCTGGTGTGCTCATCCATTCGAACAAACCGTAATCTTCATCTTGGCTACTGCCAGTTGCTTCTGTTGCTGTTGCTGTGTTTGCCATGCGATTGTCATGTGTATTTTGGCTCTGAATTGAGTTTAGTTCATGAATTATCTGCATGGTCTCCTTTCCTCACTCATTTTCACTCAGTCGCTGTCTCGCCTTCCCCGTGTTCGCTCCTTCTCTCACTCAAGCATTGTACATGTATAAATAAGTACTGTGTGATATTGAGCGAGTGTATAAATACCATTGAAACTGGCGTGTGCTTTATTATTGGATATAATACTTGCTGAATTTTATGTGAATAAATGGATTGGATTTTGTGCGACCGTATGATATGTGTGTATATATGCATTTGTGTTAATAAACACCGAATCTGGATAAATTGTAGCTAACCGCCACTTTTGTAAAGTTCATTCTATCTTGCTCTTGCTCTTTCTGCCTCTGCCGCTCATTGATCGAATCATAACCTTAGGAGTTGGTTAGAGCTGATTCGGTTTTGTGTGTATGTGTATGTGATTCCCATTCCCAACCGTTTCCTCCCGAATAATAATCGAATAAATAAAATGCGAAACGCATTCGCTCCAAAACTCGATTTTGGATGGTTTGGCATCCAAGGCAGCAGCAGTAGCAACAACGGCACTAGCAACAAAGTATCTGACAGTAAAGCAAAGATGCAAAGAGTAACAACAACATATAGACCGTATTACATGCACATGACAAGGCATGCCATATTTCTAATCGACTAAAACACGTAGCCAAAGAGCAATTGAATGATAAACATTCAGCATAGACATTCGTTTAATCTCATGTATGTGACGTATACAATTTCGCGTGCGTATTCTCTCTCGGCACGAGCAAATAAGCATGATATTCGGAAGATAGTTTTTTGGATTGCCAACAACAGCCACAATGCAGCGGTGGCGGAGCAGCCACTGTGGGCATTTTGACGTGTAACGAGCATTCGCAATTTGAGAGAAATTCAAAATTTCAAAAGCTTTCACTTCGTAACCATTACAACACAACCATGCGAGAGGGAGAGATGCAGAGCTAAATCAACTGAACTTTTCTTATTTAAACTCTCATACTCGTTGTAATAGTTACTCATCCATTCAATCCAAAAATATACAAACACTCTACGATAAAATACCCAAGTTGCAACTGTAGCCGTAATAACAACACCCGAAGAATGGCACAAAAACGGCGCATTGTACCAACAGAGACTACGACGACGACGGTGGTGTTGTGGCGACGACGATGAGGACGACAACGACGACGAAGAAGACTACAATGAATGAAAAAAGAAGATCGGTGGCAGACGAGAAAGAGAGACAAACCAAGCGAGAGCAAAGCAAGCATGCCACCAGTCAGCCAAAATACACAAGAACTCTAGATACGAACGGAAAAATGAACGCGGAAAATGACGAGAAAATGATTCAAACCGAAAACAAAGAGAGAGAGAGAGAGATAGGTAGAGAGCAAGAAAGGAAAAGTCTGAATAAGTAAATATTGGCTGAGATGCTTTGCTTTCCACCACTTTATATTTAATATCTTAATTTTTCATAATAATACCATTAACCGTGCTCAAATAAAGCCAAATATTGTATTAAATTTTGTGTAGATTGTAGCGATTATGTGTACATAATTTTTCCGGGAGGGCTTGCCGTTATTATCCCTGTGCTTTTCCTTCCAATCCCATTCGGTGTATCATTAGCAGACGGCACGCGGTAGTATATGTGTGTAATGAACATTCATGCAAAGTACACACATTCATATGCATCGTAAACAAAAACATTACATAAATCGTGCGTACGGTAAAATGCACTATTTTATCATAATTACCAACAAGCTAACTTCTTCATCGTCGTCGTCATCATTATGATGATGGCTGTTGATGGTGCGTCCTGTTGCCTGCCTGCCTGCCAGTTAACATTAGTCGAACCGGTGGCATAAGAGGCAAACAGGCAGAATTTCACATACATTCACACACATACACGCAAACATCAACAACAGCAGCACCAATGTTGATGTGGAACAAATGAGAGTCAATGAATGAATGAGCGATCCGCAAGGGACAACTACTGAACTTAATGTACACAGACATAAATGAGTATATGTTACAAAACTGAATATGATACCTTTTGTCGCGCGATCGTGATGAGCTTTACGTTGTCGTTGTTGTTGAAACAATCATTCGGTACAGCAAAATTAATCGTTTACATTTCATGATTAACTGCAGTTACAATCGTTCGACATATTCACTTTATATCAATCGCTTAATTTTACGTGACACTTTTTTGTCACCACCACCTACAATAACATCGACACCAATACGACCGTTGTTACCGTCAGAGTGTCGTGGAGCGTGCGTAAAATGGGCGTAATAAACCGAAAAATTAATACAATAATTTTATAAATAAAATCATCCACGAAATGTATTTGCCGCTTGTACGTTTGTATATAAATATATTATTGCGTGTTCACCGTCGTCAATCGCGCGTATCGTCCATTAGATCAATCTTTCTCTCCTGCGGTTTGGCTTTCTTTTTTTTCTTTTTTTCCGACTGAACAACGATATGGAAAAAAATGTTATCTGCTTCTCGTCGAAAAACCAGAACAAATGCACAACACTCGGGAATTTTTTTTTAGGTTTTTACTCGTGTGTTTATGTTTCGCACGCGGCGCATAAACGGTTAAAACACCCAATAATAAACTGTTTTGATAAAAGTGTCACATTAACAAGATGCAAGCAATGTTCAATAATCAAAAACCATCGAAACCGACAATCAATGTGTGGATGTGTATGTATATTATGGCAAAACGGTTGCGAATTGTATGTGCATTATATACATATTCAACAAGGTAAACGAAACGTGAAAATGAAATTAAACCATTTTCAAAACCGATAAACGAAAATCCGTTGCTTGCACAACAACACTACATACGATCCGAATGAGTGAATGCTTTCGTGTCTGTTCAGAACATTTAAAGCTCGCGCTCGTTGCTTTAATCGCTCGCTCTCACTCTATTCGTTCCAATAATATGTGTTACTTGTTCGTGTTTTACATACAAACTAAACTAAATCGTCGGAACAGAATGATGAACATCCGACCGAGAGTGAGTGTCGTGAGTGCAAGCAAAAATTTACTTTAGGGATTTTAGATGTTCGTGCGATTTTACTCTTGGATTTGCTTCCACTTCTTCTGCTCAATGTCCTGTGTGTGTATTTTATGAATGTCTTTTCTGTTTTATATTTTTTTTTGTCGGTTGTCTATTCTTCTCTGCCTTTGGTCTCTTTTTGATTTATTTTTTTTCGTGTTTTCCTTTTATTTATTTTTTTCTATTTTATTTCCGTTCGTTTATATTGGGTTTTCTTTCGTTCTTGAGCGCTTTTTCCCTTCGTTTTTATTTTTCGTTTTCAAAAATTCGGCTGGCTTTTATTTTTGCTCGTTGGTTTGACGTTTGATACGAAAAATATTACTTTTTGATTCGAAGTGCGTGGCGCGTTGTATTTTGTGTGTGTTCACGCTGTATCTGTACACTGCTTACTGATTTCGTACTGAGATTTTTACAGTGCGAGTTCTGTGTATGTCGTTCCGTATTTCGATTCGGGTTGTGATTTTTTTTCTTTCTCTCCCGTTTCTAGTTTATGTATGTAAACCGGCGCCTTGGTGAGGGATATTAAGACTGAATGCGAATGAACCAAACAAAAACATACAATCCTCTGCCGCGTTGCTGCTGTCGTCCGTCGTCGTCGTTATCGCTATATCGAGCTATGCTCTCTCTATGTCTCTGCATGGCCCGTTGCATGGAACGAGAAAGATATTTCATTAGTATGCTGTAGCTGTAATTTATAATTGAAAGGGGCACACATAACCAATCTAAATGTCTGCCGCTTAAAAGACATGCGCCAAATTTAAAAATATCCCTCTAGAATATACACATTTCTCGCACACTCCGCACTGTGTGCACTGTGTGTGCCGAAGCCACAGCACAGTACGAGAGAGAGTGGATTGCCGAAGCACACGCTTCGTGTTTTGTTGGATGATTTTATATGTTATGTGGCGTGTAGTCGAGCTAGAAGAGACGACAACAACAACGAAGGCGACTACGATGACGCTTTAATACACGCTTTGTGTGTGCATCTCCGAATACAGCAACATTTTACATGGTACATGGTCACATGTGTATCGCCGCACATTCCCATGTAACAATGTTCACTCATCATTTTCGGGCGGCCAGTGTTATCGCTGGCATCGCATTCAAGTCATAAAAACGGAACCCTCTCGTCCGCTCGCTCGCTGAACAAAACACAAACGGTCAAAACGATTCCAAAAATGATTCATATATATGCGTATTCAAATGCGAAGAATTTTTCTAATTAAGGCCCCAAAGAATTGAAAGCGGTTTTCATTTTTATCTTTAACTTTTCGCAAGAATAAAGAAAAAATAAGGCTCACAATCTGTTTCAGTAGCTCTTTACTTGAATCGTTTTCCTTTTTTTCCCATACAACCCGTAATCTAAGGGAAAGAAGCATGCGATAGGGCGCAATGTTACGTGGGCCTCGTTGTTCGTTATTCCATAGCATTTACCCGTTATACACACAATGTAGACAATTTTATCGCAACTGAATCAGAATCACGTTACACTGTCAATGGATTTTCAATAAAAGTAATTCGATGGATGTAGATTAAAATCGATGTATACGCATTTGGATTCGAAAATTTCAGATGGATTATGGCCACACATCTAAATAGAGATAGAGAAAGAGAGAGAGAGAGAGAGTTAGAGTCGGTCGAGTACGCTCTGCTCAAACAGTGCTCCATCAATCGACAGCTACCATACAGTTGGTTGAAAATTCAAATGGTTTAAACCTGAAACGGACGAGAGTCAGAGAGACAGAAAGAGAGAAACAGAGATTGACGCCGATCACTGAATTTTATTACACGCGCGCGATAGAGTCAAAAGCGAATCAAGTAAAACCTCGATGAGAACACGTCTCAAAAATCGAATGCTACGTTGGGTTTTTGGTGCGTGTTAAACCATTTCAATAATGATGATGATTTTCCTTTTTCGTCCGAATTTCCATGCAAGTGTAAAATAATCACTATACCTTTCGTCTTTTTGCCGAGGCAAACCTGAATGCTGGCTGCTTCTGCTGTGGCTGCTGTCGCTGTAATGGTCGAGAGCCGGGCAACCAGAGCGAGGTACGAGGCAACCAGAACGAACAAAGTGAAGCGAGAAAGGTGGGGGCTGGTTGGCTGGCGACCGAACGAACGAACGAGGAGAAAATGCACACGATTGATGTGAATTCATTCCGACAAAAGTTCAGTGAGGCGCGCAACGAACCAACCAACACACACGTAGTTATTCTCGTTCTTTCGCAACTTTCTGGGGTTCTTCTCGTTTGCACACGTGCATAAATTGGCGAGCACGATATTGTTTGTGCTTCGCATTGCGAAAAACTCGTGAATCGAGAGTGAGACGAGACCGAGAGAGAGATTCTGTGTGCGTACGATGTGTGCTCTGGCTGTTACCGTTACCGTTGCTGTGCAGCAACATTTCCAGTTTTCCTCGACGATGGCTCAACACAAGAAGAACAAAGGATCGCATAGATTTTGTGGGTTAGAGCAAGAAAACGGCTGGCATTACAACCCAAATGCCTGACGACACTCATTCAATTCGTTCTCGATTCGATGCGTCTTATTTGATCCCTCGTTACGAACTGCCGTTCGCTCCAAACTTTTACGTTGCTAAGTTTTTTTTTCCTCGCCTCATCATCATCATCATCATCATATTTTGCTTCTCCTTTTTTTTCATCTTCATCTCTTGATGCGAAGAGTAAAGCGAGTCATTTCTTTCTTCTTCTTCTTCTTTATTTCGTTCGCTTTCCTGTTCATCATTTTCATTTTTGTGCTGGATTTTCTGCTTCTTTGCTCGCTTTGGTTTTTGCGTATGAAAAACACGAGCACACACACACATACACACATGGAAAAATTGCTGTGCTTTCATTCTGATTCAGTGGTAATATTGTTAAGAGGTTAAAGGTTAGCGATTTCGTCTATTGCTATATCGTTCTGAAACCTCCACTTTTTTCCACTCGCTTTCTTTCTCTCTCTGTGTGTGTGTTTTTTCCCTTCTATTCGTATCCCATTCACCCTCTCCATGTGCCGAAGTGTTTTGCTTCTAATTTTCACTGCTACGCTCATCTTAATTTCAAATGAAGAATGAACAAATTAGAAAAAAATTTAAATCTCACGTTCTCTCTCTCTCTCTCTCTCTCTCTCTCTCTCTTTCTCCGTCTTTTTATCTACAATATATCTCAATATCTCGTTTGGCTTAAATTGTATGTGCTCAGGAAGTTATGCTCGTCAAGCATTTTAACTATAACAGCTCAAGTATGCGGCCGCTTGAAACAAACATACCTCTTCAATTCCCATGAAATTGTATGTATGTCGCTTGCATTCGATCAATTTTGTTTATGGCGTTTTGCAGTGTGTTTGTGCATGAGTACGGGTAAGTGAGTGAGAGAGAGAAAGAGAGAGAGAATGTGTAAGAGCGCAATCAAATAACTTTCGTGTTCCTATACTGAAAAGCGCCCCGCGTTCCGTCCATAAATTTCCAAAATGTTTGCCGCAATAAGTACTTTATCTTACATCATAGTGTTATTAATTTAACCTCGAGAAATCAAAATGAATTTATTATTTCATTAAATTTTCCAATAAATATCTGGTTTTATTCGCATTGCCGTTTTCATGTGTGTGTGTGTGTGTGTGTGCGCTCTCTCGTTCGATCGCTTATTCTCTTCTTTGGTCGGTTGTTTTCCGAGGAAATAAGCGAACAAACGAACGTACGAACGCGCACGACTACGTGCCATTTACTTGGTTTGAGGATCAAACCACATTCGAATAAATATTTAATAACTTCGGAAGAAGTGTACATCAGTTTGTATGCAGTAATGATAATGATAAATACTTAACAATAAATTAGTGCATGAAATAAATAAATATCTTAAGCGCCGAATTCAATGTAGCAAATAAAGTTAATTGAATCAAAGGAAACGTTTCTCTTCTCCATCTCGGTTGACTGAGAATGTAGCTGCTGTATGGAAGTTTTGGGCCGGAATGAAATGAAGTGGGCAAGAGAATCGTTGCATTGTGTTTTGTTGTGTCAGTTTTGTGTTTTCGTTTCTATAATTTTGCGCTACAGCTCGAATAATAGACGAGAAATTGTCGGTTTTATATGCATACAGACATACGTACACAAACAAGCACATAAGCACACACGAACACGTTCTTGTCGCCCCGATCTAAAATTTTGATGCCGAGCATATTTGTTGTGAGCATGTGTGTGTGTGTGGGGAAGTCAAAACGAAAAATCCGAAAATAGAGAAGAGCGTCGTTATTAATGATATAATTAAGAGAAAAATATCTAATTTATTTGTGACCCTGTGCATAGGGCGACGAACTGGATGTTTTCAAGTAGTAAATGCCACGAGCAGTTTTTGGCACCGGATCACCCATTCGAATGCCATTCTCCTTTTTACATGTGCCAGTCCGGTACGATTCATACGATGTGCATGGATAACCAGTGAAGACATTCTCTTTTAGAATGGAAGCGGCAAAATACTGATGGGATCGACCATGACTGCATGCCTCTGTTTTGTTGATGAAAAATAAAATATAAATGCCCCATTACATGCGAACAATGCAAGTGAATTTTCAGCATTTTCCACATCTAAACACACAAATAAAAGACACAGCACACGTGTACGCACCTAAGAGCTCTTTGAATATTCCTCGGCAACCTGGCTGAGATGCTCGACCCCCATTTGGATAAAAATCACTAACAAATAAACAGGAGACGAGGAAACCGAGATTAAAATAAACGAAAAAAAGAAAGAACACACATCAACAAACATCCAAATATAAATCTATCCGAAATGATTAAAGACAATTTCTTCGGACAATGCGATTATACTTACACGTGACCCAATGGTTTTGTGTAACCCAAAACGCCGGCACACGAATGAATAATATCCACGAATTCAGCGTCCGATTTGTCCAGCGACCCATCATTGTCTGACATATTTTCAAACATGGGCTTTGCCGGATCCAATCCTAATTGAATTGAAACAGAATCCATTGATTTTATCAGTATCCGTATCTTTCTCTCTCTCTCTCTCTCTCTCTCTCTCTCTCTCTCTCTCTCTCTCTCTCTCTCTC